>NC_081414.1:318231018-318531018 GCF_030272615.1 Cryptomeria japonica | reverse complement strand
CCCATTTTGGAGCAATAAGGATCCCTTGCATTCATATTTTTCAGCATCATTACTACAGGTATTTTCATCCCAATCATCTAGTAATTAGCATTTTGGATTAATCATAGCATTGCATTTCATATCATTTGTATAATCAATCATGATCAAGTAGCTACTCAACTCTTGGGTTTCCACTTTGGAGGTCATTGCTCCATTGAGAGCCAACAAATCCAACACTTTCAAGGTCCTCAAGAATAGAGGAAAATGGGTTATTCCAAGGAAGGATTATGGTTTGCATCTTTAAATTTAGTTTTCAATTAAGCTTTTCATTATGTTTTTGTTATCTCATGATATGTGTATGCCTTTCTATTTACCACATTTTTAGCATCACAGTCCTCATTTACATCATCATAATCCTTGCATAATTCCTTGCATAGTCGTCATAATCCTTGCATAAGTTCTTACACAGTCGTCATAATCCTTTCATAGTCTGCATTTTCAAACAATGTTATCACAACCAAAACATTGAGAAAACTCAAAATTCATGTTGTATCCTTCATATCCTTGCCATCAAAAAGTTTGTCTAGAATTTATAGGTCTTATAGGTTGCACAGTCCTCATCTTGCATCTAATCCAAAATCAGAAGAAATGAGTCCTGAAATAAATGAAGATAAAAGAAAAATCCTTTCATCTAATGCAATCTTTGATCAAGATCCCACCTATCAAGAATTTTATGATGATTCCCTCATTCTTTTGTATTCCATTCATAATGATCCCTTTCCATCTCAAGAGAATGGTGTCCTTCCAAGTCCCATTCAACAATCACCTCCTAAGAAAGATAATGATATCCCTTCCATACCCTCCAATGATCCAGTGCAAAATCAAGAGCCAAGCACAAACTCCAATGATCTTGTAGACACTTAAATTAATTATTTTAATTAATTTATTTAATTTCCTCACATAATTAATTAATTATGTCAATCCCTATTCTTTCTCAATATTAATTAAATATAATTAATATTGTCACTATAGTCTAGTAATCAATCTACCTTTATTCTTCTAAAATCCTTAAAATTAATTCTCTCCAAATTCCTCTTTTTAATTAGTTAATCTCAATTAATTAATTGATCCAGGTGATTCCTACAAATCACCTTTTCCTAATCCATCATTAACCTAATGAATTCTTCTAGAAGCACCCCTAATCTCACTTATCATTATTCTTCTAATTTTTAATTCCCTCCACTCATTCTCTCTCCTAGTCAAATCCTCCTACAAATCCTATTTGTCCTAATCGCACCTAATCATTCTTCTAATCTATCCTCTAATGAGTTTCTAGTGGCTAATCATCATGATTAGCCACAAAGTCAACTCCTTGTCCCCTCACTCACCCACCTTCCTTAAATGCCCTTTTCCTAGGTGAATGTGAGATTTTCAAAATCTCACATTCCTCTAGGTATCCCTTCACCCAAGGAATTTTTAATTCCTTTCTATTCCTCCAATCCATATGAGCATTCTTTTAAGTAATTTTTAATTCCTTCTCCTCATCACTCAAGGAATATGTTATTCCTTTTCTCTTCCCTAGGTGGATTGGAATGAACCTTGAGGAGTGTGGAGACAATAAATGCCTTTAAGGCATATCTCTTGGACTTCACACTTGTCTTGTCATCTCCCCTTGGGCCATGTGTGGGCTCACATGCAATCCTAACCCTCCACCTTGGATCAATATTAGCCCTTCATTTCCTCCCCTCTTCTCCTATAAATTGGAGACTCCACTCCTTCATTTGCCATCTCCAAGTTATCCAAGTTCATGCTGTCAATTTGAGCCTAGAAAATCATCCAAGTATCTAAACTCTAGCAAAATTGCTATTCACCTATCACTTAGCCAATTAATCCATTCCATCTCACCATCCAATATCTTGTGCATAATCTTTGAGAGCCAACTACATCAAACAAAGGAGCACATCCAATCAAGTTGAAGACAAGGGTGCAAGTTCAACCTCATCAAGCTCAATCCGAAGGAGAAAGAGAAGATACAAGGTATAATGGTCTATTGATGTTTGTAACATTTTATTGCTTGTTTCATTGCATTTGATCATTATACATTTTTATCCAACATTGTACCTATCGGCAAAGCTGCTAGGGGCATCCGCATTTGTAATGATTTCTGAGATTTGAACAAAGCTTGTCCTAAGGATGATTTCCCTCTCCCCAACATAGACATGATTGTAGACCTCACAACGGGACATGAGATTCTATCACTCATGGATGGATTTTATGGATACAATCATATCAGGATCGCAGAGGAAGATCAACACAAAACAACATTCACAACACCATGGGGCACCTTTTGTTACCGAGTCATGCCTTTTGGTCTCAAGAATGCCATAGCTACATATCAACATGCAATGACAATAATTTTCCATGACCTATTGCACAAAATCATGGAGGACTATGTGGACAATCTTCTAGGAAAATCCAAGACATGAGCACATCCCTATCTTAAGGCAAATTTTTGAAAGATTGGAAGAATACAAACCGCGCCTCAATCCTAAGAAATGTGTCTTTGGTGTCGCATTGGGAAAACTGCTAGGTTTCATCGTTTCCCACAAAGGCATAGAGGTTGATTTTGCAAAGGTGAAAGCTATCATGGAAATGCCTCCCCCGAATGCCCTTAGACAGTTGCATAGCCTCCAAGGAATGCTCCAGTCTATCAGACGCTTCATCTCACAACTTGCAGACAAATGTCACCCATTTGCTCACTTATTACGCAAAGATACCAAATTCAAATGGGACTGCCTATGTCAAAAGGCTTTTGAGAATCTTAAGGAATATCCTGCATCCCCTTTGGTTCTCATGCCTCCTATTCTAGGAAAGCGATTTCTTTTGTACATATGTGCTACTGCAGTGGCATTGGGGGCATTATTGGCACATAAAGATGATCAAGAAAGGAGCATGTCATATACTACATCAGTCACACACTAATAGGGTATGGGATCAATTATACCCCCATTGAAAGAGAATGCTTAGCACTTATCTTTAGCATGCAAAAGCTTCGACACTACATGCTTAACAACAAAACAAAACTAATTGCTAAGATTGACCCTCTCAAATACCTCTTGTCAAAAGTTGCTCTCACTACAAAACTGCTAAATGGGTCATGTTGTTAAGTGAATTTGACATTGAATATGTGGATAGAAAAGAAATCAAAGGACAGGTAATAGTAGACCAAATGGCCAACACTCCACTTCCAAGTGACCATCCGATCCTTACAGAATTTCCAGACGAATTCATAATGACTGTCACCACATCCTCCACATGGCAGTTGTACTTTGATGGTTCTTGCACCCAAAACGGATCAGGGGCAAGAATATTGTTGATCACACCTCAAGGAGATTGCATCCCAAAATCATACAAGATAGCCTTTGCATGTACCAACAACATCGCAAAATATGAAGCACGAATTACTAGACTACGCTTGGCTATCCAATGGAAGATATTGGAATTACATGTCTATGGTGATTCCCAACTCGTCATTAAACAAGTCAATGACGAATATCAAAAAAAAAATTTGACAAGCTTATTCCCTATTGTAGTAAGGTTGAAGATCTCAAACAACATTTCATATCAATCAAGTTTGATCAAATTCTATGAACAGACAACAGAGTTGTAAATGCAATGGTCACTATTGGCTCCCTCCTTCAGATGCCGACACATAGTCAGAAGTGTGAGTTCTTGGTCGAGCAACTCTTCATATTGACATATTATTTACCAGAGTCTAAAATGGTGTGTGTACTCATTGGTTTCAAATCCCCCTGGTATAAAGAGACCTTCACTTACCTAAGAGACAACACCATTCCCCCACACCTTACCAAAACCTAACAACAAACTTTCATCCATCGATGTGCTCGTTACACTATCCTTGGAGACACCTTGTTCAGAAGGCATTTTGACAGTTCCCTCCTAAGGTGTTAAGACAAACAAGAGGTTGAATGGGAACTACGTGAAGTGCATGAAGGTATCTGTGGGGCACACTCGAGTGGGCTCACTTTGGCTAAAAAGCTCTTGCGAATGGGATACTACTGAACTACAATGGAACTTGATGCATACAATTATGTGAAGAAATGTATCCCTTGCTAGAAACATGGTGACAAGATCCACGCTCCATCACAGGAATTGCAGTCGTTCATTACACCCTAGCCCTTCTCACAGTGGGGGCTCGATCTCATTGGGAAAATCCACCCTACATCCTCCAACGGTCATAAATTCATTATCACCACCACCGAATACTTCACCAAGTAGGTGGAGGCCATCCCTCTTACCTTCACAACTTGTAAACATATCTCCAAATTCATTTTGAACTACTTGATCTGTCGATATGGAATCCCCAAAGTTATCATCACAGATAATGACAAACCATTCAAAAATCAGGATGTTAAAGAGCTCTATCATAAATTTGATATCCAACACCGCTTCTCCACTCCATATTACCCGCAAGGTAACAGTCAAGATGAGGCTTCTAACAAAACCTTAATCAAAATCCTTAAAAAGATAGTCAATGAAGTTGGTCATGATTGGCACCTCCAACTCCATCCTGCTCTATAAGCTTACCACACCTCCATCTGCACCCCTAAAGGCGCCACCCTATACTCCCTTATCTTTGGTTCTAAATTTGTCCTCCCTCTTAAGATTGAGATCCCCTCCTTAAGGGTCTCATTGCAGAATATCCTCCTAGATGAGGAATACAAAGTTGCCGGATTACAAGAGCTAGAACTCTTGGATGAAAGGTGCCTCAAGGCCTTAAACCATCTCTAGGTATATCAAAATCGCCTATGCTTGAGTTACCACAAGAAGGTCAAAACTCAAGAATTTGAGGCCGATGATCTTGTTCTCATGGAAAATCAGAGAAACCTTCAAGAAAGAGAGAAGAAAGGCAAGTTCAAGCCTAATTGGCTGGGACCATATGTGATCACAACAAAGTATGGATCAGGGGCATATCAGTTGGCTACTCCTGAAGGAGATCCCTTGGATGATCCAATGAACATCATGAACTGAAAAATATTCCATGCCTAGTCCTCAGAAGGTCATCAATTGTAAAAAAAAATAAAAAAAATAAAGAAAGTAAATTTAAAAAATTAGAAAAAGTAAAGAAAAATCAATTCATCCATTAGTGAAAACCACTTCGTGGCGCTATGGGAAAGTACCTTGGTAAAAACTTGCATGCAGGTGCCAAGGTAAATAATCTAGATCCATCATCTATCAGATCAAACTCCTTCACCGCCTGCCCATCTGATATCCATAATCGTCACTATCCAATCTTCCCACCATAACATTCCCCCGCTCCTGACAGAATAATCACTCGTATGATGATGAGTCTTTGCCCAAATCATGAATAAGGATCACCCCGTCAAACTGAGCTTTATTCCATCTAGCTGAGATTTTGTCTCCCGTTTCTTGAGCTTGTGCCTCCATGTGAGCTTCATCAAGTCTTGATGTTAGTCCTACATCCACAAGTTTGTCCTCATGGTCATCTGGTCAATTGCCTAGTCAATTGCACCCACCCCATCCTTTGCCCTAGGGATGAATCCTTCCCTCGCTTGACAGTTTAATCCTTCATCCTAATCCTACTCTTAGAAAGAGACATCAGTTGGTCATGTATGGGTGGCTTGTTTTATTTCTTGGATTTTCATTGTTGACTTGCATCTTTTGTCCTACGATTGCATCTATCTACGACTGCCCAGATCTTCCATATCTGGGTATGTTTACAATAGGTGCATACTGGGGCATATTTTCATGGCATGGCGTGTTTTGGATCTCTCTTGTATGAACCGATGACCTGGTACTAGTGTTTATCAACACTTGTCTTGTCGTGTACAAGGGATATCAGTGTGTTTGAGGGTTTCCTTGCACGTACCCACAACTTTGCATTAGTGTTTCTCAACACTTGCATAGCTGTGTGTAAGGAATTCCTGCTTGATTGTGAGTTAGTCCATACCTTCAGTTTCTCATGGCATCCTAGTTCCTATAATCAGTGTTGCGGGTTACCTAGGGCAATATCAAAACTAGGTTGGCTCTCCACATCTTTTGTGCACAACTCTCCCCATCATTCCATAAATTCCTAATCCCCCCATCTAGTAACCTCGTGGAGTCTTCAGTTTTTCCTCCTATTCTTCTATTTCTATCTAAGGTCATTGTATTGTTATCGACATATTCACAAAAACATTTTCCATTACTCATTTAAGTTACATTGCATTACTCTCTTAGATTAAATTATCCATTAATCATTAAAGATTGAACTATCTATATAGATTGCATTGCATTTATTAGATTTCTCATTCATTTACATTCATCTTGCATATATCATTCATTTAAGATTACGTCATTTAGATTCCATTATCCATTCATTTTATTGCATTATTCATTTAAATGGCATTATCCATTTAGATTACATTCATTTATTTAGATTACATTCATCCTTCACCTTGCATTATCCATTCATTGCATTATTCATTCATTTAGATCGCATCATCCATTAATCATTTGCATAGCATTAACCATTTAGATTGCATTGCATTTATCACTCATTTTCCATTTAGACTACATTTATCACTCATTTAAATTGTATTTATTACTCATTTAGACTAATTTATCACTTCGACTGCATTTATCATTTGCATCCACATTTATCATTACATTGCATATTCATTTTCTCACATCATCATATCCATTATACATTAAACATACTCATATACACATCAAAACATCTCAGAAACATGTGCACCCACATAATCACTCATCCTGCATCCATAACATATCATACACACATGCACATGCATCCATCCTGCATCCATGAACATGTCAGTAACACATCATAAGCATAGATATATAAGTATCCATCCTGCATCAAAAATAGGTCAGCACAATACATCCATAATCATCATCCATGCATCACATCATAAAATAATAAAAAATAGCCCATCATATTGTCCATAATAAAATTCATGTATAACCGCCACCAAAATCATATATATAGCTCAAAAAATGAATATGTATGTCATAATACAATGATCATTGCAAGGGTCAAAATATAACAAATAAGCCAAAATGGAGCTAGCTCTCGCCACCTATCTCCCCAGCCCCCTCCTCATCACCTCCTCCCCAGGCTCCTCCTGTCCCTCCTGCTCTAGGTCGCCTAAAATCCACCGATCCACCCGTAAGCTGGCTCTGTGTGGGCCGTAGGCTGTGTGTTATGTGAGATCGCACACTCTCAGTATACGAGGCTACTCGTTGCTCCATGGTATAACCCTCTATAATAGGCCGCCTCCCAACTTGCCCTCTTTGCCCTCTCCCTCTGTTGCATCATATTATAATACATCTTCCCAAGCCCTACGGGGACCAACATCTGACGTGTTGCATCCCTCTCTACCCGCAGGCATGTAGCATCTACCTTTGCCCTGTACACCCTCACCCGCAACCCCTCCAACTCCTCATCCTATAGTCGAAGAGTGTCCTGTAATGCATCAATGGTGGTCCCTGACCTAGCCTCCTCTAGCATCCACTTCGACTCCTCACTATCCATCCTTAGATCATCCACCTCTGTCCTCACTATCTGGAGGCTCTCTATCAAATCTCCCACCTCCCACCACAACTACTCAACCTCTACCTCCAGGCTCTATCCCCTAGCTCTCTCAATCTGTGGCTCATCCTCAAGCAAGTGTAGCCTCGCCTGGGTGGCATCTCTCTACTGCTAGAGTCTGTCAAAATCAGCCTGTGACACTCCTCCCCCAACCTCTGGCCCTGCACCCTATACCCGTTCCTCTGTAATGTCCATAGGTACGACCTCCTCTACACCACCATCCCCTCCCTCTGTTGCCTCCCCTATCGCTGGTGTTGTTTCCTATCCTTGTCTTTCCCTAGGCTCTCTCCTCCATACCACCCTAACCCCCCTATGTTGTCTGCCAGCACCCCTCCCCGCTCCCTCCAGAACCCTGTCACCAGGTGCATCATCCTCTCCACCGACTACCTCATCTACTACCAGTTGCAGCTCATCATCCTCCAAAACTCTAGGGATGGTAAGGCGCACTGGAAAATTTCCCTCCCACCAGCTCTTGTATGGTCCAGCGGTCCCTGGATCCTGTACCACTCCCCTCCGCTCATGCCAAACTAGGTATGGTGCTGTCTGGAAGTTGGTCCTCCCCTCCAATGGACTCACTGTCAGGCCCCAAAACCTCACCTCTCGTATTGTCCAAGGATATAGCGGTATGTCCCCCACTATATCCTGTACATTTCTGAATTGTCTAGCCACTCTGAAAGGGGCATAATACTCCATAATGTACACAGACCTACCAAAAAACCACATCTCCACTCCAGCCCAGTGCAGCTGTCAATCCCCCCTCCATGTCTCACTGTCCAAAAATGGCCACCATGTGAACTGCAAAAGCGCATCAAAAATGTGGTGCCAAAACTATATCAATCCTATCCATGTATAATGTAAGAGGCCCCTGTACCTGTCTATATATGGTCATCGAGCCCACCTATGTTGTACACCTAATGGTCGTGTAACTGCAATATGCTCCCAAGCCCATATGTGAAGAAGAGTCACCCCTGCGGATAAGCTGGCATACTCCTGGTATATTAGAAGATGCATATCATGGTACAACTGAGCCAACATTGCGACTCCCCAAGCATACTCCGCACAATCCCGAATCATGTGATATACACATTTTCTCCACCCATTGGGAAACCCATGTCCTCCTAGATCAGGCATGATCCATCCACTCAGAAACCCGCACATCATGTGTACCAGACGAGGAATGTGTCAGATACCCATCGCCCTAACCAAATGCATCCTGCTCCTGTCCGGCATCGATAGTGCATCATACTCACAAACCTCTCAGAGGTAGAATTCTGCTACATCTAACTGGTACTTTGGGATCACACTGCGAATGGGGATCTTCAAGATCCTCCATACATCTAGTAAAGTCACTGTCGCCTCATCAGTAGGTAGGTGGAAGGTGTTATACCTACTATCCCATCTCTCTACTAAGGTTGTCATCATCGCAACGTGAGTTCAAATCCTCGGCCACCTACCGACGAAATGCAATCCCACAACAACTAGGATCTCTAGCTCATCTAACTGTAACTGCCGATATAATCTCATGGTCACCGACCAGTGCTCCCTCGACACCAATGGTCCCAAATCTGCCTGCATCCAAGCAAACCACTTCATCATCCCATATTTTTGTCCGTATCCTATTCTCGAAGTATCTATGACCTCCACCTAAGCCAAATTCTATAATTAAATTGCCCTTTCCTTATTCCCTAGCACACATGCTAATTTACTCAGCGCTCACACCAAACTCATAGCGCTCACGCTATATTACAGGTGCACGCGCGAACAAACCTTGACACTGGGACCCCTAACCAAATTGGTGCAAGCGCAAGCATCGTACTGCTTTTCCCCTCCTCGGTCTAACCCTAACCTACCCTACCGCAAACGCTCACATCACGCAAACCTTACCCAACCCTAAAACTAACCCTAATTCACCCCTAGCGTGGGCGCTCGCGCCAAACATGCCCACCCGCCCTAAATCATCCTCTCATTCCCTATGACTTGTGAGCACTGGTGCCAATCCCTAGCCCTCGCGCTCCCTAGAGGCGCATGCGCTCAAACGACAATCGCACTCCCTAGAGGCGCATGCGCTCAAACGACAATCAACACGTCCACCTCATTAGACTTCTAAGCCCTAATTTTAGCCTAAATCTACCAAATCACAAAGGAGGTTAATCGTACATACCGGTGGTCCATAGCTCTCAGGTCTGTCATACTAAGGAACCCTCTTGGTGCGGTGTTCACGTGTCGGAATGCGATCCATCTCTCTTTCTCTTCTTCTAGGCTCTAAAATGCTCCAATGCTTATGTGTGACAATGACCTTTCATTGGGCCCTGTGTGGGTTATATGGACCCCCTTGTGGGCCCACTCCCTTCATGTTCTCCCTTCTTCTATCTCCTCTTCTATTTTCCCAATCCCCTCTATCTTTCCTTCTCGTTCACTCGTCACCCCTTCTCCTTCCTTCTTCTTTTCAATAAATTTTCACCACTTTTCCAAAAAATCCCGAAAAAATTCTTGAGGGGGCATACACCACCCGTGCTTTGCGTTGGGGCATCCTTCTTCTTCTATCTTTTACCCATCACCAAATTTACTGCTGCGTAAAAGAGGGGCAAAATGTAGACACTTAAATTAATTATTTTAATTAATTAATTTAATTTCCTTGCATAATTAATTTATTAATTATGCCAATCTCTATTCTTTCTCAATATTAATTAAATATAAATAACATTATCACTATAGTCTAAAATTTAATAAATCAATCTACCTTTAGATTGATTTATTTAATAAATCAATCTACCTTTATTCTTCTAAAATCCCTAAAATTAATTCTCTCCAAATTCCTCCTCTTTTTTTTTTTGGGTCAGTAATAAGATTATTTTATTAATAGATCCAGGATTGAAACTGTCCCGAACCTGTGGTGGCTACAGTTAGGGAGCCACCTCCCCAGGAACACCTCCACCCTCCAGCGGAGGGGCAATACAGACACTCCCAACCAAACCCTTCTTACCTTTCTTTCATTTCGCCTCAATCCATCCATCCGCTTGAGCATTCTCCAACAACTTTAGATTTTGGATCCCAACACAATCTACTTTCTAAATAGCATGGCACCCCTCCCTAAAACCTACAAAACAATCTCCTTGAGAACCAGACCCATTCTCCAACTTCTGTTCAGCCACAACTTCATCCTCCACCCTTTGCTTCGACGCACAACCAACCTATGTAGAGATGCCAACCAAAAGAGAACCTCCATTATTTGCACACCCCAAACCACCGACTACCCTTTGCATATTAATTGTTGGGTCCAAACCCTTATCATTGGAAAGATCCCCCATGATTTTTTTGGGGGGGACTGATCACCTACCACCTTATCCACCGTATAAAATTGTGGAGTAACCTCTTAAAACATCACCTACATCTGAAAGGAATCCCTTCATAATCTACATACTGAAGCCAACTCCCTTTCGAGGATGTAATAGAAATTTCAGAAGGGAGGCCCATGGTAACATCCACCACAACCAATAGACAAGCGAAAGTAGTATGCAACAGATTTAAAGAGTGTTCATCTACCATTAAAAACATACCTAAGGAGTTCCCGACAACTTCAAAACAGGAGTCGAACCAATACAACATTGGAAGGTTTGGAAGTATGATCCAAAGAGGATTCTGATCGAAGGACTCCGATTTAGGGTTGAAAACCGGATGCCACGGTTTTAGCATCAACACATGTTTGTCCTCCCAACTCCAATGACCATCGCCAAGGACTTTGTTTCTGTCTGCCACACTTTGGAAAACCACAACGAAAAAGCCACGAGCATGTGGGTAAATCTGAACATAATCCTCCACCAAGGGTTCCTAATTAACTCAGATCCATTTGTGTAAATTACCAAGACTCGACCATCTGCCTATGAAGTGCCCAATAAGCCCGAACTCTGAAAAAACCACTTCATTTTGTTCAACTTCCTTCTTAACCTCCTCCAACAGAAAAAGAGAAGTAGATTTGGCCATGGGGACCAAAGTTGTGGCAGCAAGGGCCAGGTTACCCATTCCATGGGACACACCTCTCGACAGAAAACGGGAAACCCTTTGGATCAAATCCCTCCCAATGCTTCCCCCCTCCCACCTGTCATTCTTGAAAATGGGCCAAGAGCGGGTTTGAAAACCAAAACCCTGACGCAAGCCATCAACCTGAGTATCTAAATGATGTTGGTTTGGCGCCGCCGTAGAACCGCCAGTAGCCTCCACACTGAGTCGGGTTCGAGACTTACCTCCCTTCACCATAGTCACCTAGCTTCAGGTCGCACGACCAGGGGAAGAAGGAACCCTATCCCACAGGGCAACTCAACATGACATCGCAGCTCGACTACTATACCATATATTATTATGTTATTAAATTGTAAATCCAAATTACTCCTTTTAATTAGTTAATCTCAATTAATTAATTGATCAAGGTGATTCCTACAAATCACCTTTTCCTAATCCATCATTAACCCAATGAATTCTTCTAGAAGCACCCCTAATCTCACTTATTATTATTATTCTAATTTTTAATTCCCTCTGCTCATTCTCTCTCCTAGTCAAATCCTCCTACAAATCCCATTTGTCCTAATCTCATCTAATCATTCTTCTAATCTATCCTCTAGTGAGTTGCTAGTGGCTAATCCTCGTGATTAGCCACAAAGTCAACTCCTTTTCCCCTCACTCACCCACCTTCCTTAAATGTCCTTTTCCTATGTGAATGTGAGATTTTCAAAATTTGACATTCCTCTAGGTATCCCTTCAACCAAGGAATTTTTAATTCCTTTATATTCCTCCAATCCCTATGAGCATTCTTTTAAGGAATTTTTAATTCCTTCTCCTCATCACTCAAGGAATATTTTATTCCTTTTCTCTTCCCTAGGTGCATTGGGAATCCTTCCCAATGAACCTTGAGGAGTGTGGAGGCAAGAAATGCCTTTAAGGCATATCTCTTGGACTCCACACTTGTCTTGTCATCTCCCCTTGGTCCATGTGTGGGCTCATATGCAATCCTGACCCTCTATCTTGGATCAATCCTATCCCTTCATTTCCTCCCCTCTTCTCCTATAAATTATAGACTCCACTCCTTCATTTGCCATCTCCAAGTTATCCAAGTTCATGCTGTCAATTTGAGCCTAGAAAATCATCCAAGTATCCAAACTCTAGCAAAATTTCCATTCACCTATCACTTAGCCAATTTCTCATCCATTCCATCTCACCATCCAATATCTTGTGCACAATCTTGGAGAGCCAACTACATCAAACAAAGGAGCACATCCAATCAGGTTGAAGAAAAGGGTGCAATTTCAACCTCATCAAGCTCAATCCGAAGGAGAAGGAGAAGATACAAGGTATAATGGTCTTTTGATGTTTTTAACGTATTATTGTTTGTTTGCATTTGATCATTATTTCCTCTTTCCATCTTTCCTCTTCAGATCCTATTCCAAGTCAAGATCAGAGATTTCCTTCACCTCCATGTCATAATCCTCCTAATCTTCCATTAGATCTCATTGCATCTACCTAAGTTATTTGTGAATCACTTACTTCTCAAATGGGATCCTCCATTTTCATTCAAGCAAGTCTACTTCATGATCCTCTTCCATGTCAAAATCAAAGTGTCCCTTCTTCTAAATCCCAACATAAACCTCCCCCTTCATCCTTCAAATTCATTTTGGGTCCTTTTATTCCAAAATCAAATCCTTCCTTCCTTCCATCCATCTTAGGACCCTACATTCCTCCATCCACTATTCATATGATCCCTAGCTCACAATCCAATTACCCTATCATAAATCAAGATTAAAAAAGGCACACATCTCTTAGCACCCTTCAACCGTCTACCTACATCAACCCATCCAAACTACCTCTGTATCATTCCTATTCATCCATGAATCCCATTCCCTTTGGAAGTAATTCGATTGCCAAGAATAAATTCCACAAGTCCAAAAATCCGCATACATCCAAAGATCAACATGTCCCATCTGAAAGACATTTTAAAATAAAGAAAAAATCCAATCCAAAAGCAAAAAATAATATCCAAAAGTCTACAAAGACCCATTATGAGAAAAGAAAAGTAAAAAACCATGTGGGTTCCTAAATTGCTCGTAGAAGCAATGCATTTCAAAGAACCAACAAGAAAAGGAAAATCAAATTCAATGTGGATTCCCATAAGAGCATTGTGTCCCAAAGAAAAATCAAAATCGGCATCCAGACTTGTTGTTCCAAAAGGTTCTTTCAATCACTCATCTACACATCCCCCACTTTCCAAATCTATTCTTCCATCATTTCCTTTATCCATTTTGGATCCTTATGTCTTGAATTCCACATCCTCTTCTCCCTCAAAATCTCAAAATCAAAAATCCATTTTTTCTTCATCACTCCACCACCCTTCAAGGTGTACGCCAACGTTTTTTCTGGAAGATGTTTCCTTCCACCCAAACCCAAATCTTCCAACATCCTATCTATTATCCAACACCTTTTTTCCATCCTTCCATCCCTCCCATTCAATCCTTTGCATAAGTCCTTCATCTGTGAAATAGTCATTTGTATCATTTTGTCACACACCCGCCCACACTCAATCTTATGTTAGTCCATTTCCTAGATATCTATTCATGAGACACATTAGAATCTGAGGTAGTTCTTCTTTAACATTATCATTTGATTGGGATGCGTACTCTATATGGAAAGAGAATCACTTGTTATATCATGATGCCAAAATATTTTGGTTACTATATCTCACGTGATAAACTTATAAGGCACTGAGAGGGGAGGGTGAATCAGTGCAAGCAAAAATAATATAAATCTGATCACCACTTTAACCAACTTGAAAAACAATAAGCATGCAAGAAAGATAACCACATAAGCTAACAACCAATAAAGCATGCAACTCATAACACAAAGATTTTTTTATGTGGAAACCCAAATGGGAAAAACCACGGTGGGAATTAGCACCCACAAAAATATGCACTCTTTCAGAATGCGCCCTGTTTGAGGCCTAGCCCGGTTAGGAGCTTTACAATAATGCATGGTTAAGAGGAGACCCTATTAGGAGTCACCTAGTGAAGGGATTTTAACCTCAACGCTGTTAGGAGCTCTACCCTATTAGGAGTAACCTTGCTAAAGGATTTAAACCCAAGTTAATAAGTCACTTGGTGAAGGGATTTACAAGATCAAGCCCGTTAGGACCTACCCGGTTAAGGGATTTTAATATTGCTGCAACTATTAGGGAACAACAGGTAAATGATCTACATATAGCACCTTTGTGCCTGATAGATTTACTTAAGTTCTACTTCTAGCACTGACTAAATATTAATACAGAGCTTCACCTTACACTGCATAATCAAATTCTCATCTTAGATCCTTCATCTCACATCATCACATAATATTCATCTTTTTTATAGACAACTATGTTAAGTCGGTTAATACCCTTGGAACAATTTCCTAGGTTCAATGTATCTAGATAAACTTATACATTACGCTTTACTCATGTCGGCCACATACATCATAACTCAAAAATAAAACATTAAGTCTACCGGTTTACCGATCTAAGTAACTATGCTCAATCGGTTAACTATTCTTCCTGACTGACTGCTCAGTACATCATAACTCGCTCATAACTTCGAATATGCTGATGCGGTTCCGGTCATAGACTCCTGCCAATGTCATGAATATAGATTCCAAACTGCAATACTTAACTCTTCATCGATCTTCCGTACTGGTCGCTTGATTATAGCACTATCCCTGTTTACCAGTTTCATGTCTTGTTTACCGGTTCACTATTTAACTTCTTCCTCTACCAGTTGGACTAAATGACTTAGATGACTGAAAAAACATAGTCGCCATCAATGACAACACAATTCAAGTCATCAATCAACCTATTACAACTCTATCATCATCATCAAGCCAACAATCTCCCCCTTTGGCATTGATGGAAACACTTAGGAAAATTTGTGTCTAAGTGTCACATTACCAAAATGACTCAAATACATACAAAACTCCCCCTTAGCAATTACATGTTATTATAAAATTTTGACTGACCATACTACTACCCCTTTGCCAACAATGACAAAGGTAAGTATATACATTTGAAAGAAACGAATATAATACATTATAATTTCCATTATCATATGTATATGAGTTCAAAATATTACAATGTCATTTTTATAAAATGTCAGCAAAATGTGTCTTCGTGACTGTCAAGTCATTCTCCCATGTCTCCAAAAGTGTAGCAGTGATCTCACTTTGAGTCCTAACTTGGTAGGCAGGTTCTTCCATGGCATCTAATGTACTCATCTCTGGTGTTGACAAATTTGCCTTTGTTTCCTTATAGCCTCTCTGCAAAATTTCCAACTTAGGAATCAACTGGGTCTGTAACTCCTATAAAGAAGTTGTCCTTTTAACCTGCTCAGCTTCATATGCCTTCAACTTATGTTTTAAAGCTACTACAGATCTACCAAAATTGATCACTGAATCATTAATAGGATCAAAATATTCACTTAATTTCTTCAACTCCTAATGAGCTTCCTATGACTTCTTCTCTAAATCACCACAAAACATTGAAAAATTGGCAATCGTGGAAAGTATTTTACCTGCGGTTTCCAATGCTCCTTTAATTAGGTCCATGTTGATAGTGAGACCTACTCTGTCCTTATCAATATCTTGCATCAATTGCTCAATTCTCTTCTTCTTACATTACTTCTCCACATTAAGCATTGATGCTTCCTTCAAACTCTTCATTTGTTCTCCTGTTGATGTGACCAGTTGTTCCAGTTTGTCAATAGGTGTAGGGAGACTGTCAATATCAGTCTCCGGTAGTATACTGGAAAGTATATCAATTGCACTTTGAATAGTTTGAGCCTCTTTTCTCTGTGCTTTCATAATTTTCTTTTGTGCCTTAGATTGCATAGAAGATGCAATATCCATCAGCTCAGTAGGACTTAACATATCCATGTTGATTGGTCCTTGATTGGATACAATGTCATCTTCTGCATCATCATTAATAATTTTCTTAGAAGTAAGTGACTAGGGGGTCACTTTCTGCTCGTGTTCTTATTCCTTCTGCTTATTTGGTATCTTTTGTTTTGTCTCCTCTTGAGCCTTTTCTTTAGTCTTCTCTTCTTCTATCTCCTTTATTGGTGGCTCTTGTGCTTTTGTCTTTTTCGGTTTCTCAGTGGTCTGTACATTTTCTTGTGTAATCATCGGTGGCTCAGCCATTTCTTCATCAGTATTTTCTTCATCTTTCTTCTCTGCTTCTATTTTCTCTTCACCTGTATCGGTTGAAGTAGTTTCCGGTAACACAGTCTCTTCATCTATGATAATAATTGTTTCTTGCTCAGTGTGTGTATCAAATACAATTTCATCTGGTATAATATCATCAATATTCAAATTGTCAGCGAGATCTTCTCCCTTTATTCTCTTTGGTTCCTCTTCTTCAGGAATAAGTACTAAAAACTTCTTCAGAATTTGCTCAGTCTCAGCATGCACCGACTGAGATTCAGCAACAAGCAATCTTGTCAACCTCTTCTTTGTTATAAATAATGGTCTAGACTTAGAAATAATTTCTTGAATATCCTCCCTAGAGGTCTTCGGTTGCAAATGCATCAATACAAACTCAATTAATTTTTTGTCCTACTTTATAGCAGTCTTCCATCTTGCTTCTAATTTATTATACAAAGAATCAGGTATTAAACCTTGCAACTCAATCAATGCTTTACTATACTTGTTCATAGACCAAACAACAATATCTTCAATTTGCTTTTGCTCATCTTCAACAAAATTGTTATAATGTTTCTTTACATCAACCAAAATACCATACTTTCTTATTTTTTCCAACATCTTTTCAAGTGAAGTAAGTTTACTTACCGGTTTCTTTACAGATTTCACAGTAGGTGCTCCAACCACTTTGGATTTCTTCCCACTGACTCTCAACTCTTTCTGTCCACTTTCAGATTATGCATCTTCTTCCTCATCCTCAACAATAGTCTCAATAGTCTTTTGTGCTTGTTGTTTCTTCCTTTTCCTGTACACTTCTTTTACTTTTTGTGCTTGAGGATTTTCTTTTGATTTGGATCTTAGGAGGAGGAGGAGGCTTCTCCTTAACAACTGTACTTCTTGTTTGTCTATCAATGCTAGTACTGGTTGAGGCACTAGAGGATCCTTCCTGTCTTGCTTTAAACTTTGCTCTAGCTTCAACAATCATCTCTTTTGTAAAGCCTTGTGATACAACAAAATCTTCTACCTCTTTCCTAACCTTCTTGGCTATAACCAGTTTGGCCAACTCAGCATGAACTTGTAAAGATTTCTCCTTAAAGGTACCAAACCTAGTTGCACTAGGATCTACCGATGTAGATAAAAGATGATCAACATACATAGTCAAAATATCTACTTCTACCTCATATCCCATAGGCATAACCCATTAAGTTCTAGGGTCTTCCGCCTCCATCAGACATGTATCTATATCAACCATAAAACAGATAGAGTCCTCATACCTTTTCACCACCTGTGCCGGTATCCTTTCTTTGTCATGCATTTTATTCTAGAAATCCTTAAAGTATCCCTAGATAACCTTTATAAACTCATTATCAAGCATCTTGATACTATTCTTGATTTGCAGGGATGCTGGTGTATCATCTTACCATTGTATTTCACCTATACTGGGAAAGAAATTATGAAAGTAGATAAATAAACCAACAATCAACTCTCCAAATTTAAATTTTTTCCTTTTGTCATTCTTAATTGACTCCAGATTCAGTATCAATGGTTCTCTTAAGGCTTCAGAAAGATCATATTATCCTTAATCATTCAATAGTCAGTATGAATTGCAGCACAAGGAATATTGTTCATCCGGCTAGAGTGATAAACTTTATAACCGATGACCATATATACATATTTTACTTCTGGATCCTCAATCTCATTCATAGTCATAGCTCATCCATCGCATCTAGATTTTGTCAATTTAGTCACATCATCCTTAGGTATTGATCTCACTATAGGGACTTCACCAGTTGCCCACAATCCAATGACAACATGAATAGCCTCCTTGGTAATCTTATGCAGTCTATCTAACCACATAAACTGATCATGTATTCTGCTCAAGACATATCTAACATGCTCTTCCTCAAAATTATCCAGAAAATTCAATGTATGATGAAAACCTTTATCGGTAACCCATCTGAATTGTTCTTTCAAAATTCCTTCCTTATCACACATTAACTCGTACTAATCAAAGATAGTAAAAATACCTAAGTCTTCCAACTTAAAGATCTGACATCTTCCACATGCACAACACCATAAGGAACACTGGATATGGCTCCAACGAGATCAATTTATGTTGACTTATGTGGATGCCTCTTAAACTTTGGTTGAGGCCTTACAAATACATCAACAATATGCGGTGTATCCATTGCAAAAACTCAAACACAGATCAGATCTTTAGATAAATACCTTTCAACTTCTTCGCAGCTAGGGTTTCCTGTCTGAACGCTCTTTCATCAATTCACTACTTCCCACATGTTCAAATTTGCCAAGGTAGTAGTCGAATTCTCTTCTGTTCTTCAGTCACTCTGCAAATGTGCTCTCAAGAATGAAAGGTAATAAATGAAACTGTAAAACATCCTTTAAATTACCTTTTACAAACTACATTAAATGCAATGCTGGTTGAACTTACCCTAATCACCGTTCAACCCTAAAACTTGTTACCGGTTGTCATAACACATCTAATATACCGGTTAGATCACAAAAACTATTCATAACATCATAATGCATCAAAATATGCAGATTTAACTCATTGCACACCATTCAGGGGGTCCATAAATAGATCTGATAATAAGCTCCCCCTAAGATTTATGCATAGCTTAGTTTACCGGTGATGGATTCTCCACACTAGGTGAAGAATTAGGATCTTCCGCTAGTTCCTCATCACTCTTCTTTCTCCAGATCTTGTTCATTTCACTCTTGGTCTCCTCCACATCAAATTTCTTCTTCCCTTTTCAATCAGTAGATTGATTTACCAGTTGGTTCATCCTTGCTCTGCAAAACCTTGCAATATGTCCCGGTTTGTGCCAATGAAAACAAGCCATTCCAGATGCTCTCTAGGGTCCAGCATTGCCTCTACCTATTCTTCTCCTGCAATTCATAGCTATATATCCATAGTTATGACAAATAGTGCAAATCATATTCCATCTATTCTCCATTATATAAGGACTAGACTGGTTTACATAAGGTCTATGCCAATTAGGGTTTCTCCGATCATTAAAATATCTCTACCAATCACCACTAGACCTCTGATTCATGTAAGGTCTCTGATTATTCATTCCAGACCTACACTCAACAACTCTATGCCCATACTTGTTGAAATTGTAGCTATAACCATTAAAGGTACTAGGCTTATATCCATTATATGTATTAGGTCTATATCCATCAAAGGTACTAGATCTACTTCTACAAACATTAGCAGTATGACCTACCTTATGACAGTTAAAACATACTAGTTTGTAGGATTTCTTACCGATGGTTTTCTTGTTCTTAGGTGCAGATTTATCTTTAGGCATGATGTCTTTAGTACCAAAAGGCTCTCCTTGCTCAAAGGTTGTGTATCCCAAGCCATGTGTATCTCCATTCTGCCTTTGTGACTGGATCTGCTCATCAAGCATAGTAGTAATCTTGTTGTATTTAGCCAATATCTCATTAGCATCAGCCAACTCCTTAGTAAGATCTTCATTCTTTTTCATAAGACTCTCTCTAAGAGACATATCCATGTCTAGATCAACTTGTATTTCCTATTTTTCTTCTTTTTCTTTATGAAGATGTGCATGTAGGGTACCAGTCTCCTAGTTCAACTTTAAGATCTCATCATCCTTCTCTCTGATTTTGTCTTCACCAGTCCTCCTAGCTTCGATCTCTTGACTCATTCTAATGGTTAGGGCTTCCAACTCTCTCCTCAGATTTGACTTCTCATCATTCAGTTTTTCCATCTCATTAGCCAATGTATCAATGTTAGCTTCAGATGAACTGTTTTCACTAAGTTCATACAACTACTTAGCCAACTCTCTTCTCTTAGCCAATGAAGCTTTATACTTGACCCTCAATTCACCTAGGGCTTCTTTAGATTCTGCAAGCCGGCTAAAAAGCTCCCTATAACTCATATCCCCCATGATAGCCTTAAGGATCCTTCCCAAGCGGTTAAGCCTTAAGAGATTTTGGCTCTGATACAAATTGATAAACTTATAAGGCACTGGGGGGGGTGAATCAGTGCAAGCAAAAACAATATAAATTTGATCACCAATTTAACCAACTTGAAAAACAATAAGCATGCAAGAAAGATAACCATATAAGCTAACAACCAATAAAGCATGCAACTCATAACACAAAGATTTTTTACGTGGAAACCCAAATGGGAAAAACCATAGTGGGAATTAGCACCCACAAAAATATGCACTCTTTTGGAATGCACCATGTTAAAGGCCTAGCCCAGTTAGGAGCTTTACAATAATTCCCGGTTAAGAGAAGACCCTGTTAGGAGTCACTCGGTGAAGGGATTTACAAGATCAGGCCTGTTAGGACCTACCCGGTTAAGGGATTTTAATACTGCTGCAATTGTTAGGGAACAATAGGTAAATGATCTGCATATAACACCTTTGCGCTTGATAGATCCACTTCAATTATGCTTCTAGTACCGACTAAACATTAATACAGAGCTTCACCTTACACTGCACAATTAAATTCTCATTTTAGATCCTTCATCTCATACATCATCACACAATATTCATCTTTATAGACAACTCTGTTAAGTTGGCTAATACCCTTGGAACAATTTCCTAGGTTCAATGTATCTAGACAAACTTGCACATTACACTTTACTCATGTCGGCCACAGACATCATAACTCAAAAATAAAATATTAAGTATATCGGTTTACCGATCTAAGTAACTCTGCTCAATCGGTTAACTGTTCTTCTTGACTAACAACTCAATACACCATAACTTGCTCATAACTTCAAATCGGCTAATGCGGTTTCGATCATAAACTCCTGCCAATGTCATGAACATACATTCCAAACCGCAACACTTAACTCTTCACCTATCTTCCGTACCGGTCGCTTGATCATAGCACTATCCCTCTTTACCGGTTTGTTGTCCTGCTTACCGGTTCACTGTTTAACCGCTTCCTCCACCGGTTGGGCTTTACCGATTGGACTAAATGACTTAGATGACTGACAAAACATGGTTGCCATAAATGACAACACAATTCAAGTCATCAATCAACCTATTAAAACTCTATCATCATCATCAAGCCAACATCACACACTTAATCAATTGCCTTAAATCATTGTGATCTCTTAGTTGAAGACATGGCTAATGAAAAATTGAAAGTCTTATTTTAGCTCCACTGTAATTCTCAAACCCATGTGAGATTCATTACTTACAAGAAAATGCATAAAATAATCAATGACAAGATGAAAATCAATATCAAGATATCAAAAGAAAAAAAAAAAAAATAAAAAAAAAAATGCAATGAAATGCAATATCAAAATGCTTGGCTTTGGGAACATGCGAGTAACTCCATTGGGGCTATTGAGAAATATTCATGAGATTACAATGATAACCTCATTGAAGTTATGGAAGCTTGCTAGCAGTGAGGCTCTATCTAGGATGCTTTTGAAGTCAAGGTAACTCACTTAGCTAGTCACACCGGATTCTAAAGATTATAATGATCATATGAGCTAGAATGAATGCACTTGCACACACATGGGTAATCAAAGAATAAGTATCTTGATCCAATTTGAGACTCTTCTTCCCTTGTGAGTATGTTTCCTAGTCCCTAGATATGTTCGGTTTAATTTTTTGAAGGTTCTAAGTGTGGGTTGGGTCTCTATCTTTGAAATGTTCAAGAACACTTATTTGGGTGGAGCTACATGTTCTAAAGATTTCACACATCATCTTTTTGCAAACTAGACATTCCTATCAATCATCAATCAATCAAAACAATGACATAGATCAGTATGGACGTTGTATTTTGTCCAAGTTAGCCTTATCTTTATCAATTAATGACAGGTCATGTTTCATCTCTCATTTAATGTCCTGAAACAAAATCCAAAAACATCGAGAAAACAACAGAAACACCAAAAACATTCGAATACGGTCCTGAAAAATCAATAAAAAATATTCAAATAAGATCCTGAGAAAATCAATACCAAAAACATTTGAATATGATGCTTAAAAAAAGGCACAAAAACATCAATAAAGCTCTTGGAAAAGAACTAAAAATAAAAAAATAACAGAAAAAAAACTTGCAATAAAATGTCTCGCAAGAATCAAACACCCTAACAGATATCTAGCAAACAATTTGCACAAAGTTAACAAAGGATACAACTATCAAAGTAACAATTTGCAATCAAACTGATCAAGTTGTCTAATCAATCATATCAACTATCCATATCAGGTGATCATTATCTTGTCTTAAACAAAAGAGGATACACTAGAAATCAGACAGGTCAATCTTAAACAGGGTCCACACTTTCTAAGATCAAACATTATCAACAATCACATCAAGCAATCAAGAATGAAGGCATAGATCAATATGCCTATTGAATTTTGTCCTAGTTAGTCTTTATCTTTTATCATTTGGCGATAGGTCATGTTTCTATGCTACTCAAGGATGTCCACAAGTGACTAGAGGAGTCGAGATGGGCATGATCCTTTTCTTTGTTTGTTGTTTGTGGTGTGAACCAATGAATTTTTGGGGCAATGATGCCATGGATTTCTGTGTTGGTACGTTCATTCAGCAAAAATATCATGCAAAATATCATGGATAGTTATGCTTGTGACTATCTCACATACCTCGACCCCCAACATTATACCTAGAATGGATGGTTCACTCCTTGTCTGCAACATATTTGTTTCTGCAATGAGATATCTTTACACCTTGGCTCCTCATACCCTAGTGTGCAAAGCTCCATTGTTACATAGTAAGGCTCAATGATGAATATATATTGCACTATAAATAAAGGCACACAAGTTCGTGTATCCATCATCATCAATCATTTCCATTTTCTCATTTTGGTTTTGCTAATTCTCTCTCAAGATCTTTCTCTCATCAATGATCTCTTCCAATCAAATTTATCATTCATCTAACATGTTCTTTCATCAATTATCTTTATCATTATACTAACAATTCTTCTATTACTCACTAGCATGATATCGTTAAATTGATCATAGTTCCATAATTTTTCAACCAATTTTCCGAGGGGGCATAATTATATCCTAAGCATCGTCTGGGCATACTGGGGCACGAAAATGTTTAATTTTCTTTGAAACAATGTCATTTCGACATTGTGTCAAAGAGGGGTAAATGTAGACACCTAAAGACGTCTCATTAATCACACACTAATTATTCCTCTTTATTAGTCAAATTATTCTTTAATTATTTAATTAATCTTATTCTTCTAAATTCATATTTCTTCATCATCAATAATTATTCAATTTCCCCCCTTAATCAATTCATCATTTAACCCTTCCTCAAATATTAACTATTTAATTAATTACGAGTTAATTCTTTAATTAAATCATCTTTATTATTTAATTAATTCCATTTCTAATAATTAAATAATTTCTTTTAAATTATTTAATTAATTAATTTAGTCTCCAATTTCTCCCAAATTCTAATTTCAACTAGTTTCAATTTTTCCTAAATTCGAATTTAATCAAATTTCAAGTAATGTGCATTTCAATTTCATCATTCGAAAATCAAAATTCGAATTCAAATTCAAAATGAAAATGAATTTCAATTCAAAATTCCTATAGCACATGTTGAAAATCATGACTAATCAATCAAATCAGTTAACTTAGTTAACTCTCCAATCTCCATTTCTAAATCCCAATCACCTATTTTCTAACAAATCAATCGATTCAGACATCTCCCTAGTTAACCATTTAACTATCCAATCTATCTAGTCAACTATTCAATCTATCCACTTAACAGATCAATCAAAGGAGTTAACTGATTAATCAAATCAGTTTAACTATCAATCAACACTAAAGTTCCATTTATCACCCAATCATCTCCAAAAATCTATAAAAGCAACACCAATTCTCCATTTTCAACGAATCATGAACTTTGAATCTTTGTGCCATATGCAGGTAACCAACGTGATATATGAGAGCTAGCATAACTCAAGGAAGAGAAGGACAATGGAAGAAACATGGATAATAAGGATTTTTAATTAGATTCATTTGATTAAAATATCTTACTAGGCTAAATACTTTCATTGATTTATGTTTAGGATTGCTTTAATAGTTAAGGATTCGTGATTTCCTTATACCCTATTTAGCTTGATTCCCCTAATGATTGTAGACATGAAAACAAATACAATGCACAAGATTTTGATAACAAGTCCTTCACAATCAAAGAAATTTAAAATAACATGTTAGACACAAGATTCAATAAATTGCGTGACACAATTTTGAAGAGAGATCCACAAAGGCATTTATACATGTTGCTTGAAGATTAATCAAGATTACCCCATGACTTTGATGTTGCACAAATATTATTAGAAGATCCAAATCAACCTAAAGGAAACAATGGTGGGCATAGATGTGAGTGTATCCCTGTGCTTGAGTCACCTTCATCCCTTTTTCAAAAATTTGACATACCTTATGCACATACTCATGCAAACTATGCTAGACAAACCTATGAACAACCCCGCGCACATACTTTTCATGGCTGAAGGAATACCAATGCATATACACAACAACAAGATGATACTCAAGGTCCTAATCATGATAATGCATATGCTAGAAGACCATATGTTAGATTTGATGACCATACCCAAGAGCACACTTATAATACCAATTATAGGCATGGTCATATACTTGCACTCGTCCAAGGCCTAGTGCACCTCATCAAAATCGTATGCCAAGTGGCTCATACAACAATTACATCCCTCCACCTCCACCACTAGAAGACATATATGAACAATATCACCCTTACATGCAATACATCCCTCCCCCTCTTGGTGGCTCAATCATAGGGATAAATCAAAGAAATAAGATACCACCTAGCAATGATTTGCAACAACAAATTAAGAAATTGCAACAGAAAATAACAAGTATGCGAATGCCCGCAAAGAATTACACAATCCAGGACATTTTTACTTACCCTTTTGATAAAAGTATACCTATGCCACCTTTTCCTCCACACTTTGAGGTACCTAAATTTGATAAATATAAAGGAAAAGGAGATCCTAATGTGCATATTAGAGAATTTTCCGCAACTTGTATAGAGTTAGTGTGAGAGGAGTCTTACTTAATGTATTTATTTCCACAAAGTTTAGGTGGACAAGCCATGAAGTGGTTTTCATAGTTACCACCTATAATTAAGTCATGGGGTGAATTGGCAAAGGCATTTATCCAACATTTTTCATATAACATTGAATGTGAAGTTTCAGTGACAACATTGTGCAAGACTAAATAGAAAAATGGGAAATTGTTTGCATCATTTTGGCAAAGATGGAGAATCTTAGCTAGTCGATGCCCTTGTCACATTCCACAAAAGAAAATGGTTGAAATGTTTACACAAAATGTGAATAAGGATATTGGATATGACCTTCGTAAAGATTGTTTATCCACATTCTAAGAAGTCATTGAAAAAGGTTTATCTATTGAAAAGGTTCTCTTTGAGCAAGACAGTATTAAGATCTTTAAAGAAAACATAGATGAAGCTAATACAAAAGATAACCCCAAATTTAGAACAAGAATAAAAACACCGTGAATGATGGGGTTGTTGATGCAAATATAGTAAAAAAGATGGTAAGTTTCTCCGGTACTAGCTCATCTAATAACCAATTTAATACACAAAGGGCACCAAGACCTCCATGTCAATAAGCTCGTCATATTGCCTGATAATTGACCATTTAAACCAAGGGTATAACCTTCATGGTGGAATGACAATTAATTTTGTGAATATCACAAGAGCAAGGGTCATAAGACTAGCAATTACCACAAATTGAAGATGCTCATTCAAGACCTTATTGATAATGGAGCAATTCAAGTTGAATTTCACTCTTCTAATGAAGAAAAAATGATGTTTAAGGATCCATTCCCAAAACATGATAAGAGAAAAGCCCCTAAAACAAATAACAATACTAATTACACCAATGTGGCTTATGACTATACCATAAATCATATCACTGAAGTGGACCCTAATGTGTCTACCATAACCATAAAAGGAAAGCCCCCGTATCCAATGTCACTACTAGACAGTGTGAAGTTACTCTTGTTGGCATTTGCATGAAGATTGCATTAATGATTTGTTATGTTGTCATTGATGTCAATTGAACCGGTAATGGTATTTATGATATTGTTGATATTGTTGTTATTGATATTGTCTTGTAACCAGTAGGAAGAGCTTTGGGGAAGATGTTGTAAACTGGTATGTTAGTTTGTGAGTTGAACCGGTAAATCGGTGTATACAGTTAAACCCTTTTCTATGCAATGTAATTGGTAAACCCTACCAGTTGTTTTTTGTTAAACCCGAACTGATCAAGTTTGTTGGTTCAAGATCTAATGATGAGTGGTAATGATAGTGACACGTGTGATCATTGTATGAGGATTAGTTCAGATTGTTTTTGGCACATTTGTTCATTTGTTTGATTGTCTAGGGAATGAGCAAAGTGGATTGCATCTAATGCATAGCGCGTGATGAGTTACAAGTCCGATGAAGTGGTGATCATGGAGCGGTTGGATTTTTCTTGAAGAATGTGTATAGATTGCTATGTAAATCCAACAGTCACACTTGAACCAATTTGTTTATAATATCTATGAGAGAATTAGGTTTTTGTTGTGTTACCGACCTAATTGATTTGTATTTAAGGCCGATGAAGTTGTTTGTAAAGTTGTTGGCAAAGTGTTGGCTGAAATCAATTGAGCGTGTGGTTGCCTAACCGGATAATGAATCTACAGTTTGAATAAAGGCAGATTGAAGCTTAAAAGGATCTGATCAAGCAAATGTAGTGCTATTCAGACAAATCAAGAAAGCCTATTGTTTTCTAACAATTACAACATAATTGAAATCCCCTAACCGGGTAAGCTCTAACAAGCTTGGTTACTTCTTAAATCCTCTAACAAGGTGATCCATTAGCTTGGATTCTCAAATCCTCTACCGAGGTTACTCCTAATAGGGTATTTGCTTTTCATCAAGGCATTTTGTAAATCCTTTAACCGGGTGATTCCTAATAGGATCAGTTCTTAACAGGACTTATTGTAAAAGCTTTAACAGGCTTGGCTCCTAACAGGGCGGACTTCAGAAGAGTTCAGATAGTTATCTTGTGAGTCTCATCTCACCGTGGTGTTTACCTATTTGGGTTTTCCATGTATAAACATTTGTGTCAAGTGGTGAATGTTTTTGTGGTTATGATCTTATTTGTTGATTTGATTAACTTCTGATAAGGCATGATAATTGGAAGCATTGAGAGATGAAGTATGTTGATATATGATTAAGCATTTTTATATTTACAAGATTAAAGTTGTTTATTGTTAAGTTGTTATAATAGTTAACCGATTGATGTTGAGTAATCTTATGAGTATTGATCTTGATAGTGAAAGTTTACTTTGTGAGTTTGAATTTGAGATTGGGAAGTTTGTATCAGTTTTTCAATTTATTGATTCACCCCCCTCTCAGTAATCTACCGGATACTTATTCTTTCATCATACCATCAATTGGTATCAGAGCATCTCATGTCCTCTTTAACCTAATAGCCTAACCGCTTGAGGAAAAGATCTTGTAGAACATGATGAAGAAGGAAGGTATGAAGTTCAACAAAGATAACTATAGGATATGGAGCGACAAAATGAAGATTTACATTAAGAGTTTGGGAAGTCAGTATTGGGATCATGTAGAAACTCTGTATGTTACACCTACTGGAACTCTGACTGATGATCAGAAGAAAGAACAACAAGAAAATCATCAAGCATTGGAGGCTATTATCAGTTCCCTGTCTGATGCTAAATATGTAGATGTTCATGGTCTTGAAATTGCATATGAAGTATGGAAAAAACTTGAAGAGATTTATAGCGGTGATGAACATATTAAGATTGCTAAAGAGGAGAGCCTAAGAGGAATGTTTGATGACATGAGAATGTCTGAAGGTGAGAATATCCAGCAGTATGGTCAAATGATAAAAGAGATAGTTGGTGAAATAAAGAGTGTAGGAGGGAAAGTGGAAGATGCCACAGTGATCAGTAAGGTACTGAGAACCCTGCTACCGGTCTATGCTATCTGAGTTGTAGCTATTCGGGAGCTGAAGTCCATTGACAAAACTAAGGTAACTCTTGACTCTATTATTGGCAAACTTACTGTTTTTGAATTAAATGGCCATGATGGTAGTGTACAGAAATCAGAATTTGCATTTAGAGCTTCCTTTCTCTAACCCATCTATGAGAAAAAGTAGAGATACTTGTCATGGTTATGAATCTAGATCCAGTAGAGATGCTGATGATGAAGACAACCTAGTGGAGCTTGAAGCATTTCTGGCAAAATGATTGCCTAGAGGTATTGGGAAATATAGAGGTAAACTACCTTTAAAATATTTTGCATGCAACAAGATTGGTCATATAGAAACTAACTATCCTAATGGTGAAAATGAATACAAGAGAGACAAATTCAAGAAGTATAAGGGCAAAGGCAAGAGAGATTATCTTATAGCAATTGACAGCGGTATTGCTGATGAAGAATCTGATGATGATGCTAGTGAAGATATTGCGTTTGTAGCTATTAAGGAAGAGATATCAGATTAGAAGGCACTATTGTCCAGGATGGATAACTCTGATGATTGGATCATTGATAGTGATTGTTCACATCACATGACTCGTGATCGGAGAAAATTTCTTTCCTTGAAGGAATTTGATGGCGGTATCAGATTTGGAAATGACTCACCCTGTATGGTTAAAGGTAAGGGAGTTATTTCCCTTAATGGGAAGAGCAGTGCTGACAATGTCTATTAGGTTGAAGGCCTAAAGCACAATCTTCTGAGTGTGGCATAACTTAATCATAGAGGATACCCACTTGAGTTTAGAAATGGTATGTACAAAATATTTAACAACAAAGGTGAATTGATTGCAACTGGGAAACAAACTAGAGGTAATATATTTCATCTTAATCCTAAAGTTAGCAACTGTTTGATTGCAAAGATAGATGATAGCTGGCTTTGGCATAGGAGATTTTTTCATATAAACTTTGATAACATTGTTAAAGTGAGCAAGTCCAAGATAGTAAGAGGTTTGCGTCAGCTAGATAAACCTGTTAATGCTCTTTGTAAAGAATGTCAGTTAGGAAAGATGACTTCATCAACTTTCAAGAGAAAGTCCTTCTCAGTAGAGCACTTGTTAGATTTGGTTTATACAGATCTATGTGGACCAATAAGAACAAGAAGCATTCAAGGTGATAGATATTTCATGATCTTCACTGATGATTGTACAAGGATGATGTGGGTCACATTCTTAAAGGATAAGAATGAAGCTTTTGGTAAGTTCAAGGCATCCAGGGCCTTAGCTGAGAAAGAGAGTGGAAAAAAGATAAAATGTCTGAGAACAGATCAAGGCGGTGAATTTACTTCTGAGGAATTCACTAAGTACTATGATGAGAATGGTATCAAATGACATCTTTCTGCACCAAGGATGATGCAGAGTCTCGGTATAGGTATAGGATAGGTTCTCCTAATCCAAGAACACACCAAGGACCCTAGAAATCACACAACACTCGCAGGGGTTAAGGAATATCAGTTTGACAAGTCCCACATCCCTTTTTTCCAAACAAAAGACTACAGGTACAAGGTCTCTTTCATTGACCGGTACAAGGACTCTATGGTCAACAATGGTTTGGTCCCTTCTCCAATGCAACAATGGCTATTTAAGGTTTGATTTGAAGTCCCCTAGGTCAGGTAGACCTCCTTCAATCATTGAATTCAGGTTCCCTCTACCGGTTTGGATAACTGCGCAACAAGGCCTACAAAACCTAGTAGCCCTACCAGACTGGTTTTTTACACTTAACTTTTTATTTATCGAAAAGATCAAACAAAAAATCCTGGATTTGGATACCCTTTTGGGAGTTACAAAACATATCCTAATCCTACTTTGGTTAGGAGACCCATATAGCCCAATTAGGCCTATTTTGCAAAGGAGTATGTAGACACAGACCTTAACTCACCAAAAGAACTCAAGGAATACTCTTAGGCCATTGAAAATATAGTAATTCCTAAGTCTTAGGCCATGATCGGACCTTTAACCCCTGACGTGAGACCTGTTTGCTTACACTTGCATGGTGGCCACATGGAGTTGCCCACCTTAATGCATCAAACCCTCACCTCCAACTGGCTCTAACCTGCAAAAGACCTTTAAAATATTAAAATAAATTGGCCATACTTGCATCCCCTCCAAAGCCGTGAACCACCAATGAAGGATCAACAAGGTAAGGCCATTTCTTTGCAAAACCCTAGACAAAACTGTCAAATCTAGAACACTTCCAACAATTTAATGATTTCTTCCTTATCTTGGTGAATTAGGACCTCAGACTTGATGCATCTGAAAGGTGACTGGCCACTCTAACACATCCCACTAGTTTCCTAACTCCAAAATAATTTTATAGTATAGTACATCGCGTAGAATAACATAATTGTAGGAAATTCTCAGAAATATATTACTTCCATGATGCCAAAAGTTTACAAAGTCATTCTCTCCTTCCAATGATGATTTGGGATGAATTTTTATACCTTCCTCAACAGTTATCAACCACCTTTTGAACTGAGGTGACTGTTGGAAGGAATTTTCTATTTGCAACCAAAAGTTGTCAAGTTTGAGCAACTTTTGACATATGTTAAATCCGCCTACCTAGAGGTGCTTCAACATGTCCTAAACCTTCCTAAGACATCTCCAACACATAAACACCTAAAAAAATACTCAACCAAATACCCCTAGGCCCATATGCCCATGGTGGCTTATCAATCTACCAAATCCATGTCATTGGGTAACAAGGTGGGGTTCATTACAAACAAATCAAACATCAAACAAACAAGACTACTATATTACATAGATTGAAAGGTCACATTCTCATGTGTGTCCTTTAGAATTTATTTCTCTTATTATCTTAGTCATGAGGTGCTCCTGCACCAAAGGACACCACAACAAAATGGTATAGCAGAGAGGAACAACCGGTCAGTGGTTGAAGCTGCCAAGACAATGTTGATACAAGGAAGTGTAGCGAAAACATTTTGGAAAGAAGTTGTAAGTACAACTGTCTACACAATGAACCAAGTTTTGATGAAAAGAGGTAAGGACAAGACCCCTTATGAATATTGGTATGGAAGATCACCTGATGTTAGCTATTTTAAGATATTTGGTAGCAAGTGTTTTATTAAAAGAGGTGATTATATTAGCAAGTTTGAAGCTAAGAGTGATGAAAGCATATTTCTTGGCTATTCCACAAAGAGTAAGGCCTATAAATGCTTCAAAAACTAGACACAGAGAATTGTTGAGAGTGCTAATGCTTGTGTAGATGAATGTCCTGAAGTCTTAGAAGGAACCAGTTTAGAGAAAAAGGATGAAGATCCTTGCATTTTTCTTTTGGAACTTGAAACTGTTAAATCAGAAACCGGTAAAGCAAATCCTGATGTACTTGTTCAACCAAAACAAATAAATTTAGAAGAAGATGATAATGAAGAAGATGAACCTGAAGAGAATGATCATGTTATTCCTAGGTATGTGAGACTAAACCATAGTCCTGAGCAGATTATTGGGGATAAGGATGTTGGAGTACTAACTAGAAAGAAAATAAGAGAGAACTCTTGTATGATCTCCACCATTGAACCTAGAAGTGCTAAGGAGGCATTTGGTGATGATTATTGGGTTAAAGCTATGGAGGAGGAATTGGATCAAATTGAGAAGAACAACACTTGGACCCTGGTACCCCGACCGGTAAACAAGAATGTTATAGGTACTAAATGGGTATTAAGAAACAAGTTAAATGAAGATGGTGTTATAGTTCGCAACAAGGCAAGATTAGTTTGCAAGGGTTATGCTCAAGAAGAAGGTGAAGATTATGGCAAAAAATTTGCACCAGTAGCAAGACTGGAAGGTGTGATAACTTTACTTGCATTTTCAGTCCATAAGAAGTTCAAGGTATACCAGATGGATGTTAAGTCTGCGTTTTTTAATGGGATATTAGAAAAAGAGGTATACATAGAGCAACCAAATGGTTATGAATTGACAGATGAGAAAGACATGGTATGCAGATTGCATAAAGTTTTGTATGGATTAAAGCAGACACCCAGAGCATGGTATGAATGACTTCATACACATCTGATGAAGATAGGATTTGCAAGAACCAGTGATGATAGTAATATTTATCTCAAGTCTGAAGGAGATGAAATACTGGTCAGTGATATATTTGTTGATGATATTATTTTTGGAGGTAATGATGTCATGAGCAACCATTTTGCAGATGAAATGAAAAATGAGTTTGAAATGTCTTTAGTAGGGGAAATAAAAAATTTCATAGGCTTGTAGATACAACAAATGAAGAATGGTATTTTCATTACTCAATCTAAGTATGCGAAAGAGGTTTTGAAGACTTTTGGCATGAGTGACTGTAAACCAGTTGGAACACCAATGGTTACAGGTTGTAAGTTATCCAAGGAAGATGAATCTAAGTCTGCTGATGAAAAGGAATACAGGTCAATGATTAGAAAATTACACTATGTTGTTCACAACAGACTGAATATTGCCCATGTGGTTGGTATAGTTGCTAGATTTAAGAAGAATCCAAAGGAAGCACGCCTGATAGCAACCAAGAGAATTTTTAGGTATCTGAAAGGTACAATTGACTATGGATTTTGGTATCCATATGGAGGAAACTTTGATTTGAAGGCATACATAGATGCTGATTGGGCAGGAAATGTTGATGACCAGAAAAGTACTACCAGTGGAGCATTCTTTCTAGGAGGAAGGCTAGTTTCATGGAGTAGTAAGAAGCAAAGTTGTACTTCATAATCTACTGCTGAAGTTGAGTATGTTGCAACTTATATGAATTGCACACAAGCTATTTGGATGAGGAACATTTTAGAAGGTTTTAAGATGAAGATCTCAGGACCTATAAAGATTTTATGTGATAATACGTGCCATAAATATTTCTAAAAATCTTGTTTTGCACACTTGCACTAAGCACATTTAATTGAAGTATCACTTCTTGAGGGAAAAAGTTCAAAGTAAAGATGTTATCTTAGAGCATGTTTCTACCAAGGAGCAGCTTGTAGATATATTTACCAAACCTCTGCCTAATACCACTTTTGAGTATCTTAGAAGTCAATTTGGGGTTGTCCCTCTTCATGAAGTTAGTTGAGCATGATGCTGATTGCATCAGTCCCTGAATCATTTGCAAAATTTTACATGGATTGATGAAGAAGTGGATGTATTCCATAGGGGGAGCGTCAAGTTGCAGTATGTTGTTGATGCACAGTAAAATTTTGATATTACATGTTTTACTTTCAAGTTGGCATTATTGTCAAAGGGGGAGAATAATTATGTGATTAGGAGAAGAATTATGTGACTGACAAAGGGAAACCAACGACAGGTTGAAGACAGATAGAGCATGGTGAATACTTGGTAATGTAAACCAGGATTCCTATTCACCAATCATAAAAACAATGATAGGCGTTGATATTTGTATTGTCATCAATGCCAAAGGGGGAGATTGTTGGCATTTGCATGAAGATTGCAATAATGATATGTTATGTTGTCATTGATGTCAATTGAACTGGTAATGGTATTTATGATATTGCTAATATTGTTGTTATTGATATTATCTTGTAGCCGGTAGGAAGAGATTTGAGGAAGATGTTGTAAACTGGTATGTTAGTTTGTGAGTTGAACCAGTAAACCGGTGTATAAGGTTAAACCCTTTTCTATGTAATGTAACCGGTAAATCCTACTAGTTATTTTTTGTTAAACCCTAACTGATCAAGTTTGTTGATTCAAGATCTAATGATGAGCGATAATGATAATGACACATGTGATCATTGTATGAGGATTAGTTCAGATTGTTTTTGGTGCATTTGTTCGTTTGTTTGATTGTCTAGGGAATGAGAAAAGTGGATTGCATCTAATGCATAACACATGATGAGTTACAAGTCCGATGAAGCGATGATCATGGAGTAGTTGGAATTTTCTTGAAGAATATGTATAGATTGCTTTGTAAATCCAACGATCACACTTGAACCGATTTGTTTGTAATCTCTATGAGAGAATTAGGTTTTTGTTGTGTTACCGACCTAATTGATTTGTATTTAAGGTCGATGAAGTTGTTTGTAAAGTTGTTGGCAAAGTGTTGGCTGAAATCAGTTGAGGGTGTGGTTGCCTAACCGAAGAATGGATCTGCAGTTTGAGTAAAGGCAGCTTGAAGCTTAAAAGGATCTGATCAAGCAAATGTAGTGATATTTAGACAGATCAAGAAAACCTGTTGTTTTCTAACAATTACAACATAATTGAAATCCCCTAACCGGGTAAGCTCTAACAAGCTTGGTTACTTCTTAAATCCTCTAACAAGGTGATCCATTAGCTTGGATTCTCAAATCCTCTACCGAGGTTACTCCTAACAGGGTATTTGCTTTTCATCAAGGCATTTTGTAAATCCCTTAACCAGGTGATTCCTAACAGGATCAGTTCTTAACAGGACTTATTGTAAAAGCTTTAAAAGGATTGGCTCCTAATAGGGCGAACTTCAGAAGAGTTCAGATAGCTATCTTGTGAGTCTCATCTCACCATGATTTTTACCTATTTGGGTTTTCCACGTATAAACATTTGTGTCAAGTGGTGAATCTTTTTGTGGTTATGATCTTATTTGTTGATTTGATTAACTTCTGATAAGGCATGATAACTAGAAGCATTGAGAGATGAAGTATGTTGATATATGATTAAGCATTTTTATGTTTACAAGATTGAAGTTGTTTACTGTTAAGTTGTTATAACAGTTAACCGGTTGATGTTGAGTATTCTTATGAGTATTGATCTTGATAGTGAAAGTTTACTTTGTGAGTTTGAATTTGAGATTGGGAAGTTTGTATCAGTTTTTTTCAGTTTACTGATTCACTCCCCCCTCTCAGTAATCTACCAAATACTTATTCTTTCATCATACCATCAACTCTATAGGGTGCTACATACAAAACAAATTCATCATCCAATAACCAATATGACCTTGTAGACCAATTTGGAAAGACACCCGCCCTCATATCCATCCTTGAACTCTTACTCATTTCATCTTCGCATAAAGAAATCTTAGAAAAAACCTTGCAAGAGACAACCATACCTACCAATCTAAATTTTGACCACTTTCAAGCCATGCTGGGCCACCTTTCTACCCCGCATAGTCTCACATTCACTAAAGTAGACGATACATCCCCACAACAACCACATAAGGCACCACTTCATACTGAATCTTTTCTCTATAAAGACTACATAAAATGAGTCTTGATAGATGGAGGAGCAAGTCTCAATATTTGTACTTTGAAAGTTGTCTTAGCATCGGGATTCTCTGAAAAGGATATGGATTCTAGGAAGAAGATCACTATAAAGGCATATGATAATGAAGAATGATTATCTAAAGGAATAGTCACTCTATCACTTAGAATGGGGCCAGTATTGAGAGTTGTGGTTTGCCAAATCATTGACCTTGATCTCACATATAACATACTTTTGGGACAACCATGGATACATGCAATGAAATTAGTTCCTACAACGTACCATTAATGTATCAAATTTTTGCACAACAGAACCAAAGTCACAATTCAAGGTGATCCAAATTCATACTTGTATTGCAAAAAAAATCAACCAAGCCTTGAAGCAACAATCCCTATAAATTGGGAAGCTAATCTGGCTTCAACATACATTGATCCCAAATCATTAAAGGCTTCCACCTCAAAGAAAGCTGAGATCAAGGGCAATGTCAAAGATAAAGGAATGGGAGTGTATAATATCAATCAAACTATGTACCTAAGACAATTAATGGACTCTCCTAAAACTTATGGTAGACCACACCCATCAAAACAAATATCAACAATAATCATAAAATGGGATCCCACCACTTTCACTAAATGGGGTGACATGGAAGAAGAAGACCTTTACAAGATGATTTACAAATATTCAGAGGAACAACCTAATCAAGATCACATTAAAATACTAGTTGAAAATTACAACAAAGGTTTTAAGTTCTTACAAAATATGGGATACGGTGGAAAAGGTCCCCTTGGATTACAAAAGCAAAGCATTGTGGAACCACTACAACCTGGTTTAGTACTAAAGAAGCAGATAACAAAGGAACTTCATTTTGCACCCTTGTGATTAAGTGGCCTTGAATCACAAGAAATTCTATAGATTGGTCCTCCCAATTCCACTAAAGATAAACCTGAGAAAAAATGTTGCTCGATAGACTCAAATGAATGGGAATGGGCATCTGATAAATCATCTAGTGATTATGAGCTTGAAGCAACTTTCAAATAACCTATAGCAGAGGAAAGATTAGAGATTTATACAAAGTTTGTCAAGCATCATTAGGTTCTACACCCCAAGATAAGAAATATAGTGATGAAGTGTGAATAGATTTTTTGGGATCTTAAACCCTCTACGTCTTGAAGTGCTAGGTCAAAACTGAAAAAAGTGAGCTCTCCCGTTGCTAAGTGTCCTTCTATTGGTGTCGATTTAGCTTCCCTTATGATTGAGACTTATGAGTAGAGTATCAGTGGTGATCTGAGTGAATTCATTGATACAAATAAATACTCTTGTGTCTTTACCCTCACACTTGTTGATTTCAAACCTACCAATGGCATTTACTTAATTCATCCTCAAATCATAAATTGGGATTAACAAGGATCTCCTCGATTTGATAGATTCTAAAGTGATGAGGCCTTTATTGAGTACCTCGGCATACGAGATGATATCCCTCTTGGGGACCATAAAGTAGGGTATGCCATTGAACTCAACATTGTGGTATACATTGGAGAGGGTGCCAAACCTTCCAATCGCAAAAATATTTTTTTAAAAAATGATGGGTCTTTTAGTGAAAACCACTTTGCAGTGCTTTTAGACCATAAAAAAGTAAAAATAAAGGACACATCTGATGGTGAAAAATCCACAAGGTGCCAGAGGATGGAAGGTTTGGCACCCTCCCCATAAAATCATATCAAGAGAAGTCATCTATGTTGATAAAGGAAACAATACAGACAAATCATGGGATAGCAGAAGAACAACACAACATTTATCTTTCCAAGTCATTGACAGAACATGAAAGACCCAATTTCATCAAGTTCTTCACAAATTAAAAAATAAACTTTTCATGGTCTTACACAAATATGTCAGGTTTAGATCCCGACCTTTTCGTGCATGATTAAATAGTAACACCAAGAACAAAACCTGTCAAGCAAAAGTTGAGAAAGATGCATCCGCAAGTGGCATTATAGTGAAAGTTGAACTTGAGAAATTGTTGGATGTTGGTTTTATCAGAACTATTGATTACCCCAAATGGATTTAAAACCTTTTACCCATGGCTAAACTAGATGATCATATGAGAATATGTACAAACATTTGATATATCAACAAAGCTTGTCCCAAAGATGACTTCTTGTTGCCAAACATTGATCTAATGGTTGATCTCACAGTTGGGCCCATAGTGTTGTCACTTGTGGATGAATTCTTTGGACACAATCAAATCAGAATAGCACCTGAAGATCAACACATGACTGCTTTAATATGTTCTTGGGGTACCTTCTGCTAGAACATCATGCCCTTTAGATTGAAAAATGCAGGTGCTACATATTAGAGAGCCATTACAATAATTTTTCATGACATCACACATGATTTAATGGAGGATTATGTGGATGATCTCTTGGGTAATTAAATCACTAGAGAAGATCATTTGAATGTCCTAGCTACCATATTTGATCATTTGGAGAAATATAAAGTCAGACTAAATCCTAAGAAATGCGTCTTTGGAGTGACCTCTGGGAAATTCCTAGGATACATAGTGTCATAACGAGGCATTGAAGTGGATATAGCCAAATTAAAATAAATTTTATAGATGCTTCCTCCAAAGAAGATCAATCAATAGAGGTCAATACCTGAAAAGCTCTAGTCGATCCATAGATTCATAATTCAACTCACAAACAAGTGTCATTCATTTCAACATTTGCTCCATAAGAAAATCAAGCATAAGTGGGATGACAAGTGCCAAAAAGCTTTTTAATTTCTCAAGGACTATCTCATGAACCCACCAGTGCTCATGCCATGAATTCAAGGAAAACCTTTTTTATTTTACATACTAACAACAACAGTATAGGGGGCACTTTTGGCACAATGGGACCATGAAGGAAAGGAACAGGTTATCTACCACATCAATCACACTTAATTATACTCCAATTGAGCGTGTGTGTCTTGCCATAGTTTTTCTTCATAGAAATTGTGACATTACATGCTAACTCATAAAACCAAGCTCGTAACAAGAATTGATCCACTTAAATACCTCCTCAACAAAGCGACTCTAATAGGAAAATTGGCTAAGTGGGTGGTGATCTTAAGCAAATTTGACATTGAGTATGTCGACATAAAAGCCATTAAAGGATGAGTAATTGCAGATAAACTCGTAGATGCAACAATTATAGATGATTCTCCTCTCATATCAGAATTTCCAAATGAATCCATCTTCACAGTGACATAGTCAATATTATGACAACTTTACTTTGATGAATCCTCCACACAACATGGAGTAGGAATAGGCATACTCTTCATCACACCTCAAGGAGATTATATCCCTAAGTCATTGGTTATCTTTTCCTTGCATGAATAATATTGTAGAACATGAGACATTAACTATAGGTCTAGGAGTTGCAATACAATAGAAGATCTAGAAAGTTCATGTTTTGGGTGATTCTCAACTGGTGATCTATTAAACAAATGATGACTATCAAACCAAAGATAAGAAATTAATGCCTTACAATTAAATAGCGGATTAATTTAATAAGTACTTCACGAAGATAGTCTTTGACCAGATACCTAGAGAAAGCAATTGAGCTACAGATGCCATGCCTACCATTGCCTCTTTGATGAACATGCCATAGAATACATCCGTTTGTGAGTTCTTGGTGGAAAATTTATTGGTCCCTACATATGAGTTACCTCCATTTGAACTAATATGCGTTATTGGTCCTAATTATCCTTGGCATGGTGACATTTTCACCTACTTCCATGATAATACCCTTCCACCCAACCTTTCCAACAACCAACATCATATCTTCATTCGACAAACTTCACACTATGTCATTATTGGCAACACACATTACCATCAGGGTCTTGATGGTACTCTTCTTATACGTTTAAAGAGTGAGGAAGTTCAAATCACATTACGTGAAGTCCATGAAGGTATATGTGGGGCTCACTCTAGTGGTCCAACCTTGGCCAAGAAACTTATGAGGATTGGTTACTATTGGCCTAAAATGGAAAATGATACATCAGTTTGTCATAAAATGCAAGCAATGTTAGATTCATGGAGACCTGATACATGCACTAGCATAGGAACTTCAATTGATTGCCACCACATGGCCCTCTTTTTAGTGGGGACTCGATATCATGGTCAAGATTCAACCTCCATCATCTAACAACCATAAATTCATCATTATAGTCATTGAGTATTTCACAAAATGAACTGAGGTTGTCCCTCTCACCTAAATTACTAGTAAGCAGATTGCAACCATTATCCTTAATTACATCATCTACCAATACAGAGTTCCCCTTTCCATAGTCATACATAATGGACATCCTTTCAAAAATTAGGATGTTTGTGAGCTTTGTGATCGATTCAATATCCAACATCGCTTCTCCACTCAATATTACCCTCAACTTAATGACCAAGTTGAGGTGTCTAACAAAACCATTCTCAAAATCCTCAAAAGGACAGTCAATAACGTTGGCCATAATTGACACATACAACTCAATCCCGCATTATGGGCCTATCACACAAGTGTCTTCACCCCTACTAGAGCCACCCCTTACTCACTTATCTATGGTGTCAAAGCCATCTTGCCCATTTAGGTCGAGTTACTATTTTTATGAGTCTTGTTATGCAATCTTATCAATGACGAAGATTACAGGGTTTCTCATTTCCAGGACTTGGAATAACTAGATAAGCATAGTCAAAATGCATTAAATCACCTAAAAGAATATAAAGAATGCACGAGTCACAGTTATAACCATAAGGTGAAACCTTGCACATTTGAGGTGGATGACCTATCCTTAGAGAAAAACCCAAAAATTAGCAGGATAGAGAAAAACGAGGTAAGTTTGAACTGAATTGGCTTGGTCCTTATAGTGTCACAACAATTTATGGCTCAGGTGCATATCAGTTATCAATGCTTGAAGATGAACCGTTGGATGATTTTATTAATAGCATGCACCTTCGCAAATTATATGCACAACTTTTCAAAGAATCCTATAAAAAAATACTAAAAATTTAAAAAGATATAAAAAATACAAAAAAGAAGTATAAAAATAAAAAATCATCACCTCGATGAAAACCTAATGAATATGCATCCTATGTGACACAAAATAAAAATAAAAATAAAAAAAATTAAAGAGAAATAAATTTGTCCAATGATGAAAACCACTTCGGTGGCGCCCTTGGAAAGTACCATGGTGAAAACAAGGTTACAGGCGCCATGTGTAGGGACTTTTGCTCCTCCCTCCTTCAGGACTTAGAATCACCCTTTCACCTTACACACACCCACGTCTCATTAATACATATTAAATTTTTCCATCTCCATCGTGGGTTATTATTGATCTACCTAGGATTGGTTCACCATTCATAATAAAATCGTGTTCACCTTTTGCTTCACCCATAATTGTGTGAGTGAAAATGTGTGCAAATAAAAATGATTGAAATGAACAACTAACAAACTAATCAAGCACAATTTCAATCAAACACTCAAGATCTTTGACACTAAAAGGGAGAATTAAAAAGTAAATGATAAACAAACAAAGGAAAGCAAACCCTCCAATTCTCCTTTGGTTTTATTGTCCATTGGATTTGATGTATGCTTGATCTATGCTTCCAAGGGTGTTATCATACGCTCCATGATGATGAATTATGCAAGAAAATATGCTAAAGATGGATGTAAGATGATTGTATATGTGTGGCTAAATTGACATTACGACAATGTGATTGTGAAAAAGGGGGTAAATTATGGAGTAAAATGAGGTGGTTAAATATGATTTGATGGGAGGAGGGAGGTTCTTGAGGATGTGGCAATGGGAGGATTGGCAAGTGTCCTTGAGAAGGGAAAGTGTCATGGCAAGGAGTGACAAGTGTAAACAAGTACACATACCAATTTTTGGAGGTAGCCACCAAAAAATAGTTTTTTTTCCTAATTTTTGGGAAATTAGGAATGTGCACACATGTGACAAGGGAGGTTATAGGGATAAGGTTGGTTAGTAACCCGGGTTAGTTAGTGGGTTAACCTAGAGGAAGGGTTAGATGAGGGTTAAGGTTAGGAGACATGACTGAATTAGATTATTTGAATTCTAAAATTCAAATAAAAGGAGGAAAAGGATGACATGAACTAAATAATATTAATAAAATTATTTTATTTAGTAGAAGGATAAAGGGGAATTAATTAATTAAAACATTAATCAATAATTAGATGTGGCTCAATTAATGAAATTGATTTAGCCAAAAAGGATGCTATAACTAATTAAATAATATTAATTAGTTAAGTAATATAGGTGATTGAGTGAATTAAATGTGATTAAATTTAATTAACCAAATTTTAGTGTCTACAATAATAAATTAGGTCCTATTTGTAATAGGGGGCATATCTTGAACCTAGTGATGGAAGTGGATCCTTGGCATCACATGTTGTGAGGAGCAGTCCCTTTTTATACCTTCTTCTTGCGCACAAATTGTAATAAAAGATCATTTGCATTGTCAATTCGTAATAAAATTTCTACTTTTCTCTGCAATAAAGTATCATTGTTGTTATCACTAAAGTTTCCACCCCTAGCTAAGCCTAGACTTAGCTAATCTGTGACACATGGGTCTACTTTTAAGTTGTGGGCACCCTATAACGAAAGTAGACCTCCAGAGAGGGTTAGTTCCCTTTGAAACTTGCTAAAACTACTAATTTTGACAAGGAAAATGGTAGAAAAAATGCCTTGAAGTTGAAAACCTACACTAACTCAAAGTGATGCACCAAGATGTTTTTTTTTTTTTTTGATGATTTTGAAATGACCAATTACAACTTAATCAATTAAGAAAACACCTATTTTCACAACTTATTCATGCTCATGTGGACCTTAAACATTTCATATGATGGTAACTTGTTCCAGTTTGCATAGAGATGACATGAATTCATACAATATTGTTGCTGAAATGAAGTTTTCGCACAACATACAACCCGATCAACACATAAAATGCTTGCCAAATAACATGATATATATGAAATGAAACTAAAGAATTGAAACTTTCATAATTTCATAAAATCTCATACAAAATCATGTAAATGACAAAAGAATGGTAGGAACAACAAATTTCTTATTGATTTTGAAGAACCATTTGATTACAATGCATAAAAAATACTTCAAAGAACTCAAAATATTTGAGTTACAAGACTATTTTTTACTGCTATACATATAGAAAAGAAGGCAAGAACTAACTCTGAGAATGAGATGAATATACTTTTTATTGAAGGTTGCTGAAGAATTTTCAAATTAATTTTTTTTCTCTCTTATCTCCCTCATGATGGAGTTGATTTGTAGGGCATGCTGGTGGCTGCTTGTCCTCAAAATCATGTACTTAACTAATGGTGAATTTGAAAATTCAATTGTTGGGCGAGCTGACTTGAAAATGCCTAAAAAAGGGGCTTGGAACTGAAGATATGGAGCTGAGTTTGCTCCCAAAAATGCCCTTAGTTGATGATTCACCCTTAGGGGCCTTCAAATCATGTGTAAAACTGCCCCTTGTGCCTTAAAATCCTCCTTAATTCATGGGATTTCTATTTGGTCGACCTCCTTTGCCTTCTTTTGAAATTTGAATTCAAATTTTCTTTTATGGATGCCTTAATGCCTAGTTTGAATTTGAAATTCAAATTTGAAGCCTCTTTCTTCACAAACCCCTTTTGATGATTGCATTTTTCATGACTGGAGTGTTTTAACCTTCCTTTGATTAGACCTCTATTAGTTGCCATACTTGTCTTATGTTTATGGCAATGACTATTATTAGGCTTAACAACGCTTTATGCTCAACCTTTGAGGATTGTCTCTTCATTCCTTGTTAATGCTTGACAATCTCAAAAAAATTAACTATCTCTAACTTTCATAGCCCTATGACTGGGATCATTGTGTTTCAAACTTAGAATTGTCCATGTCTTAGGCTCTTGTATTAGTGTTGCTCATGATGTGTCTTGATTTCTTCATGGTCATTGGTTGTAGCAATGACATAGACTGTCTTCATGTCATTTTTGAGTTGTAAATGTGCCTTTCATACCTCTGTATACTTTGACAAAGCACTATATTTCTCTACACAAGGCTGCCACTTTTGACAATGAAAATATCATTGTGCTTTACTTTATTGGCTACTCCTATCTCTCTTTTGGAGATACATAATTTGTCATAAATGGCTATCAAAAGGACTGCACTTTATGATTGTGTTCTCTACCTTCAATATTGCAGAGTTGTCTTAAGAGTACATTGTCTTTTCTTACTATGATTGATTATGGCTGGATACTTGATTGTATTTATACTGTCAAAACAGTCTCTTGACCGTGTATTATGACTGCAATAATGCCTTAAGACTGTCTTCAATGACTTATTACTACTATTGTGTCTGTCTTTTCTTTACGATGTTGGAACTTGCTCCCTAAACACACCCATGCAACTGCTTTGTGGTCATATCTCTATTATTCCATGGCAAAGGAGTCTCTTTGAAGATTGTTCTTTGAGATACCTGGACTGTATCCTTATGTTCTCCATGTGGATGTTGCCAATACTTCATTTGAATATGAAAGTTATCTTTTCTTGTTCATTGTCATATTGGATTTATATTTAAAGTCTTCTTCTAATCAATGTGACTGCCTTTACATTTGCTACTTTTTCACTGTAAGATATTTTTCATGGTTATTTTGTGAGTTTTGATAGCTTGTTTTCCTCACAGCTTCATGACATCTTCTCATGAATGTCAATGTATTCATTTGTTGCTTAAATATTGTCCCTGGTCTTTGTTGAACTTCTTCTATATGCTACCATGGAATCACGCTTCACTGTGTTTGACTACTACAAAGGGATAATAATTGTTTCTCTTCCTAGTGTGATAGGTCTTGCCTTGCTCACTACTACTATCTCTTTGTGAGGGATGTGGTCTTGAGACTTCTCATACATTGTTGTATTCTTGTGTTTTGATTTGCAACATGACAATGGTAGGGATCTCATGGCACTGTCACCTATAATTCTTGTGCTTGGAATGCTTTTGACTATCAAGATACCCTTCTCTGAATGATGGTATAATTGTCATAACTTTGACAGTGATATCTTTGGTAACTCATGGGTGTACCCTTCTCTAATGATTGCTCTTACATATACCATTGTGGTTCTACTATACACATTGTAATGAAGGTTGTCCTCTATGTATTAAGACTGAGACCTTCAACATCTTTAAAGACCACCCTTTCAATGTACCATATTACCTTGTCTTGAAGCTCTAAATCTGAAACCAAAATATTGCTAGGCTATCCTCCTATAAGTTTTGATGTTACTCTATGACTAAATGATCTCAAATGTTTCTAATAAAGGTCTATGTGATGAGCTTGCCTTACTCTAGGGGTGTCTTTGATTTCCTTGTCATCTCTCTTGCACATTACATCCTTAACAAAAGGACTATCCATATTCTTTTGAGGGCTTTGATAGCATGGTAGCATGGTTGTTCTGATTTAATTCACTACCTTTATTATCTTTAAAATCCTTTGTTTTGATGAAGAGATTGTCCTTTATGGGTTGTGTCCTTCAACTTGGTTTTGTCATAATATTGAACTTCATAATATCATATGGTGACTACTCCAACTACAATCAACTGTGAAATGTGTCTCAAACTTGCAGCCATTATCTACCCCATCTTATTGGCTATCATTGTATGGTTCTAATGATTGTTCTTCTTTGAATATGCATTGATTTCAATGTATTTGAAGTCTCATACCTTTGTCTTTATTGTGCCCTTCATCAATCCTTTGAGGTGATTGTCTTCTAGGTCTAAAACCCTACCCACTAATGATATTTGTTATAGTCTTTATACCCTTTGGTGAGCCTCACTTCATGACTTCATGTTTGTATCTGACCTTTGACTGCACTGTAACCTTTGATTTTGATAAGTTTCTCATTACTCTCATTGTAGTTGGTCTATGTATTGGTCCAAATTTGTTCTTGTAGTTGTTCTTAAGATGCATGTGCTTTTGGTGGTCTCTTTCACACTATATCTCTTTGTCAAAGTTGTTTGAGCAAAAATGGAGGAACCTTTCACTGTCCTAATGTGTTTCTCTTTGTGTTATCACAACTCTACCTAATGAAACTCATTGTGATATCCTTTCCATGTTGTTCTTTTTTTTAATATTGACATTTCTTTCTTTATTATTGTTGTAGACACCTAAAAATGTCTCATTGATCCTACACTAATTATTTGTCTGTTTTATTAAGTAATTCTTTAATTATTTGATTAAATTAAATATTTTTTCTAATTAGAACATTTAACATTTCTAATCATCAAATTCCTATCATTTCATCATTTAATCAATTAACCCTATCTCAATTATTAATTAAATAATAATTATTTAACTAATTGCGACATTTTCCTTAGTTAAATCATCTTTATTATTTAATTAATTCAGTTTCCTATGATTAAATAATTTTATTTAAATTATTTAATTAATTAATTTAATTCTTCAAAATCCCCAAATTATAATTCCAAATAATTCCATCTAATTTCATTTCATTTTTCCCCAAATTCGAATTTCACTTTATTCCAATTAATTTCATTTCTTCCAAATTCATATTTCACTAAATCTGAATTTCAGTTAATTTCATCTGCATTTCAGCATTCGAAAGACCAAATTCAAATCCAAATTGAAAATGAAAATCAAATTCAATTTCAAAATCCTACAACACATGCTAAAATTAGAACTGATTAATCAAATCAGTTATCTAATCAATTAACTCAGTTAACTCATCAATCTCCCATTTTCACTCAAAATCAACTTTTTATGACTAATCAATCATTCCAGTCTTCTAATCCATCTATTTAGTCTACTGATCAATCAATCCACTTATCTCTCCAATCAATTCAGTCATATGATTCATCAACTCAGTCAACTGACTAGTCTATTCAGTTCACTAGCCAATCTATCTAGTTGACTCCTCAATCAACCATGTTAACAAATCAATCAAAATGAGATAATAGATCAATCAATTTCAGTTATCTATCAATCTACACTTGAGTTCAAATTCTCACCTCCTTTGTGTTGAAAATCTATAAATTTAACCTCATTCTTCAATTCAATCTAGAATCATAGTCTTCAAAATTGTTGTCCATCTTATGCAGGAAATCAAGTACAATACTTGAGAGCCACCTACACCAACAACAATGGAGAAGAGAAATGGAAGCTTCAATCACATTAATTGAGGGAGTTTAAATTAGATTTAATTTCATTATGCAATTGATTTGATATTATTTCATTGTAATTTAGGAGCAATTTGATTAGATTAGAGTTGGTGATTCACTTTGATGATCTAATTATGTCATTTACTCTTAATTTACCCCTAGATACAATTGGTGAACCTGACATGAAATCTTGTCTAACCTTCGCTTGCTGTTTTGTTTGATTTCACAGATCCGTGCGAACCCAGAAAAAGTAGTTCACAATTGCCCTTATAAAAATTCACAATTGCGAATATTAGTTCATAATTGCTATTAAAACACACTGCAATTTCCCTTTCAGTGCTATACAATCTCTAAAACTCATGCAATTGCTTAAAAGGGGTGCAAAAGTTAAATTTTCTTTGTCATTTCTTCATTAATTGACCTTGTGCACCTAACCTGTAAAAATCTTTCAATTTTGGAAATTTTTACTTCTTGCATAAAATGTGTCTAATCCAATGGTAGGAAAGGTAACCTTCAAGATCTCAGGTACAAGGAGGGCAAGACAACATAGGAGAGAACAAAGATCATATCAAAGACTCCTAAAAGAAGAAAGAGAAGAAATTGCCCAATACCATAGAAGCATCCACCGATTCATTTCCAAGTACAAATTTTATGACGACATTGATGTGTTGGCTCGTGTGATTTGGGATAACCTCATTGCAAAATAAAATCTCTATCTTTTGTCTTTTCCTTGTGTCTAAATTTAAAAATTAAAAAAAAAAAAAATCTTTTTTTGCATTTAACTGATGAGCAATTGACTTGATAATGCTACGCAATTGCTCAAACATCAATTCACAATTGTTATCACAGTAATTCACAATTGATAGCATATCAATTTGTAATTGATCAGACATCAGTTCACAATTGCTTAGTAGGTAGTTCACAATTACTAGTTTAGGTTTTTCACATTCTATCTTTATTTAGTTTTGGTTTTTATTAGTATTTCTCTCTGTTTGTGAAAAGACAGAGCTCTGTAATTGAGAAAATTAGGCTGGATAGCCCACCATGTGTCTACTAACGTTATTTTGTTTGTAGGGTTAGAGTAGAAAACTTCTTTTGGTGCTTTTAAAAAGAACAAATCAAATTCTTTCCCGTTCTTTCACAAATTGCTATGAAGGTTAAAAATGAACGCCATGCCTGTGTGGAGCAACATCTTCACTTAGAATAAAAAATCATTGCAATGGAAGGATAAAAAGAATTTTGTTTTTTGTGTCTTTGAAGGGATATGTATTATGCTCTCTCCTTCAATGGGTGATCAGAAAACCAAACTCTCTTCTTTTATGCTTTTAGTAAATTTTTGTACTTACATCCTTTAGAAGACCTGCCCTCCCGAGTTGCCCTTAGGGAATCATTAAGGCCGGTGAGAGGGGAACGACCTAAGTGGCAACAACTAAAGCCAACTAATCCATGCCACTATAAATAAATGTGTGTGTTATGAAAATCATATGCGACAAGTGTTACATGTTGTCACAACGGTGTTATGCCTCCCTCAGTGCCTATATGGTTCCTTTAAAATCTGTAGAGAGTAACCTCGACAGACTGGGAGACCTTCCTCAATGGAGTGTAAAACATTGCTGATTGTGACCACTCGAACAAAACCCTTTCTAAACACCTTAGAAATTAGAAGCCAAACCGAGTCAGTAACTAGACACTTGAATTATCACAGTGCAAGGGTGGGGAAGAATCTGCCCCCAAGACACTCACCATATATCTCCCAGGATAACGGGCCAATTGAGGAGTGATCTTCTTTGGTCTAATTTTCAAAAAAAGGTAAAAAAATGGGTGCACCCTAGGGTGTGACAAGGTTGTTTAAGCTGACGGAGTATCAAGATGTGGGTTGTGGTAATACTTGTGACCTTTTGACCATTAGGAGGGTCTGCTTGATGTGCTATTGATTGACCAATTACAGAAAAAACAAAATGGGGTCTTGAAAAGACACCAACATTCATGGGGTTTTGAAAAAGTTCCTTAAACAAGTATTCTTTTCATGGTATTATTCTTTTTGATGTGTCTGTTGTGTCCTTTGCTACATTTCACCAAATTCAAACATTTTAGAAAATACCAAAAACAAAGTGGAACCTCAACCAAAGTTTTGTCAAAGAACACAACAAGATCAAATCCCTCAAAGTCAAACGCCAACATCAAACCAAAACTTTGGCAAAATTCAAAGTGATCTTAAGTCCTAGACATCTAGTTCATGCATAAGTCCTTTAGTGCCATCATACTGCACAAAGTTTTTGCACAAGTCCTCAAATCACAAAAAGAGTAGTCTTCAACCAAGTTGCATCCACTCATATAGAATTCAGTATTACATTAGAGTCTAAGAAACATACCTCAATACATGGGTCTGAAAGGAGATAGTGATTTTCCGTTTGAGCAACCCAATCTTGGGCCAAACAATGACCAATTAGCAATAATTGATAGTTTGGACAACCTTGCTTGGAAACTAAAAATTGATCGTGCTCAATACAATATAGTTGAAACCGTGAAAGATAATGAGATCCGAAAATCTGTCCATCAAGATGAAAAATTAAGGAAGATAAAAAGGCAGTTCAAAAACAAGCCATCAGACAGTTGGTTGAAAAGACCATAGCAAAGTTTTTAAATCCTTGTTATAGTCCTCAAGAAAAGTATCAATCATTCCTAGGTTCCATATAGTCTGCATTATAAGCCTTAGCATATGGGTCTGAAAGGAAACAATAAATTCCCATTTGAGCAACCCAATCTTGGGTCAAACACCGTTCAATTAAAAATATTTGATGGGTTAAACATACTTGTTGAGGAATTGATAGTTGATTAAGACCAATTTGACATAGTCCAAGCTGTCATTGATGATGAAGTTCAGAAGTCAGTATAAATTGACATAAACCTCAAAAATCAAATCAAAGAAGAGGTAGAATTTGAAGCATTTTGGCAATACGCTGAAGATCTTGTGTTTGAATTCTGAAATCCTTGATAGCAAGTCTTCACTCATAGATTGCATTGTCTGCATTTTAGTCTTTAGAAAGTCTTAGAAGCATACCTAGCTACATTTAGTTGTGTCTTGCATTTGCATTTTAGAGAATCTTAAAGAGTTAAGATCACGTTGGAATAACATCCATGCCATTAACACGTTCTCAAAAGGCGAAACATTAGATGAAACCTAACAATGACCCTTCACTTAACCCAACATGGAATATGAACTTGTCCACAAATCAACAAACACCGGGTCGGAGACCCACAACCTTATCAACAAACACAAACAAGATGCCTTTCATTCATGAAATACAACATAATATGACAAAAGAAGAATTGGAAGTGGCCCAACAAGATCCTGCAATGCTCTCATCAATAATGATAGAGACAAATATCTCGCACTATTAGTCCAAAATGGGGCTAAATTACCTCCCGGGGTGGACATTTCAGCTATATTGCTGCCAGGTGTGACATTGAATCAAAATGTTTCTCAAGTACCTACTATTACATAGACTGAAGCAACACTTGCTACATCAACCCAGAGTGTATCTCAAAATACTCAAGCAACTACAACTTCAACATTGTCAACAATTGCATCAGCAAGTACTCATGTTATTGTTAGGATTCCCAAAGATACTAAGAGGGGAGGGGTGAATCAGTATCTGACCAGTAATAATATTTTCTTAACTTATAACATGAAAAGCATATTAAAACTGTGTACCAGTAAACTAAAAATAATGCAGCAAATAAGAATAACAACCACAACATGAAAAACACACCATAACACAATGTTTTAACGAGGAAACTCAGTGTGGGAAAAACCTCGGTGGGATTTGTGACCCACAATATTCACTTACTGGCCAATAAAAGAATATTACTGCTACAACAGGGGCTTGCACATGCAGGAAGGCCAAGTGCCTAGAGCTCACTGATCAATTGCAAAAGAAGTCACACTGACTTACAAAAATGGATTAAACTAATCCAATGTCTTGTACTACTTCAGATTAGCATATGCTATGCCAGATTCAACACCGGTTTAAGCTTTGCAACATACATAAACCCTTATCTAATAATTCACATATTAGGTTTGCTATCTTTACAAAATGATCTACAATGATCTCATACATATATGAGTCATATTACAATCCGCCATGTCAGCTTACAAAAGATTTTATAATAAATTACAAAATACATTAACACAAAATTGTTGTCAGCCAGGGTGCCGATGTTCTTTTCGGTGCCAGTGTTCTGTATGCCGATGTAGAGTCTATCGGTGCTGGTGTTTTCCTTCTGGTATCACATGATTGCAAGGTTGCCATCAATGACAATACCTTCAATCACCTTCAATATCTCATTGGAGTGTGCATTTTCCAACAATCTCCCCCTTTGGCATTGATGGCAACACTCATGAGAAAAATTCAAGAATGTATCCAAAAATTGAAGTCCAAAAAAATCTTTGCCAAAAACTATATGCCCAAAAATGTGTGCTCCCCCTGAGCTGATAATCTCTACTTCCTTCTGACCATTTTTCTCATCACACTACTCCCCCTTTGACATCAATGACAAAGGTTGTCATTCGCTGTTAGTGGAGTCCTGCCTGGATTCTTGTAACTGGTGGGTTACAATCTGAAAAATATTTGTCAAAATTAGATTTAAACCATTTTTGAATGATTTGCTATCTTTTAGTGCCTCTTGAGTTCTCTGCACTGTACCAGTGAGTATGTGCATTTTCTCTTCCGGTGTCTTCAGTTCGGGAACTAGAGCCTCAGATATTTCTTTTCTCAAAGAAATGAGGTAATCAATAGCCTTATAGGCTTGTGAATTGCACTCTGTGATCTTCTTTATTAAATCCAATAGGACCTTTGTTACATTTATAGGTCTGAATTCTACCATAGAAGTACCAGATGTATGTCCAACTGCCTTTACAATAGCCATGCTACCAGTTGTGGTAATCACCTTACTTGATTCGACCTCTGGTAGGTCAATCTGTGTTTGCATTTCTACAAACAAAGGTTTAGGCTTTTCAGTTTTGGCTGGTGGCACTGTTTCTGTTTGAACCTGTGCTTCAACCTCTACCTATTTTGGTTTCTCTATCTGTATCTCAAAAGGTTTCTCTGAGCTTTCAACTGCCGGTTTCTCAGATGTAGTCTTAGTTTGTACCTTTGTACTTTCTTTAGCTGGTTCTTCTAATGGTTTTTTAGTTGTATCTACCGGTTTCTCAGTGGTATCCTCTGTCGGTTGCTTTGTTTGAGTAGGTTTTTCTATGTTTATCTCAACTTTTGCAGCCGGTGACTCAGTAGTCACATCACTCTTCTTTTCCTCAGTGGTTTCTCTGTCAACCACAACATTTACTTCTTGAGTGTCTATATTTACAATATACAAAACTTCAGACTCAGGATTAGTATCCTCTAGTGGAGTCTTCATACTCTTTGTGGCCGATTGACTGTCAGTAGTATCTACCAGTGGAGTATCTAAAGGTGGTGGGGGTACATTATCAGTTATTTTCAGGCTTGGAGGACCACCTACCTTACCTTTCCCCTTATCCATGTCCTTTTGATATACTTTAATAGTCTTTGGTCTGAGTAATTCTTCCTAATTTTCTTTTTCCATAAAGAATATATCCCATGCATCTGTTGTTTCCTCAGAGACTTCATTTACTCTACCTGCCATCAGTGCTACATGCTGGTGAGCAGTTGAGAATACTGTCCAATTTTCTTCACCGATAAGTTTATCTATTTCATCAGTTGAGTTGACTGGATGTACTGCAAGTAATTTTTCAATCTTGATTTTCTTGTCCAGCTCAACTATGGCTAACCTTCTAGCTTCTAATCTCCTATATAGATCATTTGGTATTTCATCAACAATTTGCATCAAAAATTTCTTATAAATATCCAAATGTAAGATTACACTGTTCTCTAAGCTTTCCTTGTCATCCACAGATAGTGTGTTGTATAATTTGCTGATGTTCTTCAGCTTACCATCCTCTGTAATTTCACTAAGAAGTTTGTCCAGTGGAGCAATATTCTATTTTACCTTCTTTTTCTTAGGAGTCATTTTCTTTATCGGAGGCCTAACTGCCAGTTGTTTTTGTCTTGTTTTCCTGGGTGTAGGTGAGGGTACCGGTGAGGGTTTTCTTTTCCTTTCTACCCTTTTAAATACTATTGGCATATCACTCTCAGAAGAAGTTCCAACCAATGAAAGATGAGTTTCAGGTTGAAGTGTTTCCAACTCACTTTCACTTATACCAGTTTGCTTCAAAACATCTTCTTTAATTGCTTTAGCCTGCCGGGTTCCTTTTCTTACTATTGCTTCAACTTTCTTAACCCTTTTCCTAGACTAGATTCCACTTTCTATTGTTTCAACATTTCCAAAAACTTTCTCAGTAGGTTCCTTGGGTGCTTCAAGGAGGGCTTTTGCATAAGTTTCAATAATATTGTCATCTGTCTCATAGCCCATTTCAGTTACTCAGATAGTTCTAGGGACAACTGCCTCCATCCAGATTTCATCCTTTTTTATTACAAAACAAATTTCATTATGATACTCATCCACAATAGCTTGTGACAGTCTTACTCTAGTTTTCATTCAAGCCTTTAGTGCTTGAAAGTGTTCATTTAAGTTTTTCTCCCGGTTTTCTCCCATATTGCTCAATAGATCCAACAGTTGTTTTCCTACCAGAATGTCAAAACCAAAATCTCTTGCACCAATACCGGGTACTTGTTTAGTTATGTACAACATTAGACAAACAAGTAGATTTCCAAATCTGAATGTTCCTTTCTTATCTCCTTTAATCTTCCCCAGATTGTCTATCAATACATCTTTGAGCCATTCACATACATCTATTCTTGCATTATCATTAACCATGTCATAAGCACTTTTGATACATAGGCTAGAAACTTAGTTCAACCTATTTGCATGTGTAGCTTTATAACCTAATATCATAATGATAAATCTCACATTTATGTCCTTAACATCATTTACCCTTAGAGACCTTTTGTCAAATGTTGCATCGGTTAAATCCATTACTGTGTCATTTGAGACTCTCTTTGTTTTGTCAGGTCTGCTACTGGTGGAAGGTAACCCTGTTACTGCCTTAACGGCTTCCTTTGTGATTTTATGGATTGAATCCAACCAGAAGAATTCACCATGAAATCTGCTTAACACAATCCTTATAATATCCTTGGGAAAATCTGGGACACTAAGGATTTTAGTAAAACCTAGGGTTTCCACTATCTTATGTTCCGGCTTGATATTTCCAGATTCATCACAAATCACAGTGCTATACATGTTTTTGATTTCATCATCACCTAATTCCTCTATATGACAATGTATATACATCCTAGGGTCTTGAACATATACTACTTTTTTAGGAATTTGAGAAAATGCACCTATGCTATCATCTTTCTTCGCTATTTCAGGAACCGGTTTGAAAACGGGTCTAGGGTGCTTAATTACTTCAACAACAGTAGGATTTGCAATAAATTCAGAAGTGGATGAAGATGCCATAGTTATAAATACCTCAATATGCCTTTAGGAAGAATGCTTTGATGAACTGCTTCACTTTTTTGCTAAGGATGCCTTTGCTCGGGATTTTTTGCCCTCTCGAAGGTTTGAATGCTTGGTGAATGAAAAAGGAGCCAAAACACTTTCATAATAATGTTATTTTCTCCAACTACCAAATTTTAAGCTCACCGGTTAAGTCACAACTTAACTCATCTACCGGTATAGAAGTAATTTCAAGTTCTCATCATCAATCGAGGGAATAATAGCATGTTTGTCATTTTGTTGCTAAACCCCCAAAGAATTTTCTTTTAGTTAGATGAAGAGTCTCCTACCGGTGGAGTGATACTCTGTTCTATCGGTGGAGGGGTATTCCCTTCAACATTCTAATCTGACTTTCTGATCCATTGTTTTGAGAATTCTTGCTTTACCTCTTCAACCTTTTCTTTACCTTTCAAACTAGGACCTTTGTTATTTTCCGGTGGGGACTTGCTTCTACAAAATTTTGCAATATGTCCAATCTTGTTGCAAGCATAACAAGTCACATTGTTTTTCTGAATAGCTTTCCCATATCCTATGCTGGTATGTGTTCTGCATTGATTAGATAAGTGTCCAAATCTTCCACAAACATAACATCTTACATTCATTCTGCAATTTTCTGAGTTATGACCAACTTTGTTGCATTTGGAACATTGACCGGTGGGTCTATTAGTGTTCTGATAATTTCTATATCTACACTGATTTTCTCTATGACCATACTTGTTACAGTTAAAGCATTTCCCATTGAATTTGTAAGCATTAGGTTGTCTTACCAGTTTTCTATGATCATGATTGTTTGTAGTACCAGAGCTTTCATCAGTTTCAAAGCCAAGGCCATTTGTATCACCATTAGGTTTCTGATTCTTCAGCATGTCACCAAGTTCTTCTGAACTTTTCTTGAATTTCTCCTTGTGTTGATTTGCAATAGTCAGTTCATTCTCCAAGATACCTTTTTGTCTCATGAGTTCAGTTCTATCATTTTGTGTGTGCATTAAATTTGTCTTCAACATATCATTTTCATGACTGAGTCTTGTGTTTTCATTTCTAGCATCATTTAGTCTTCTAACCAAGTCTTCTTCATTCTTCTTTCTATCTTCAATTTCTTTACAAAATCTCATAGTCATATCTTGCATCTCATTCTTTGTTGTACTGATTTCTTGTCTTAGCTTATTTACCAAATCATTAAGAGTTTCCTTTTCATCTTCCTCTTTCTGCATCTTCTCACAAAGTTCTCTTCTTTTATTCCTTGCTATAGTGTAATTTTCTTGAAGTGCTTGAATGATATCTTGAGCAGCCTTTAGATCATCCTGAAGTTTGATATTCTTCACCTTTTCTGCATCATAGTCTGAAAGAGCTGTTTCCAATTGCTTTCTCAAGTTTTCCATCTCTGTCGGTGTCAAGATCTTCCTCAAGCTGTTAGGCTTCTGAAAATAGAGGACCAGGCTCTAATACCAATTGTTAGGATTCCCAAAGATACTAAGAGGGGGGGGGGGGGGGTTAATCAATATCTAACCGGTAATAATATTTTCTTAACTTATAACATGAAAAGCATATTAAAACTGTGTACTGGTAAAACAGGAATAATGCAACAAATAAGAATAACAACCACAACATGAAAAACACACCATAACACAATGTTTTAATAAGGAAACCCGATGTGGGAAAAACCTCAATGGGATTTGTGACCCACAATATTCACTTACTGGCCAATAAGAGAATATTACTGCTACAACAGGGGCCTGCACATGCAGGAAGGCCAAGTGCCTAGAGCTCACTGCTCAATTACAAAAGAAGTCACACTGACTTACAAAAATGGATTAAACTAATCCAATGTCTTGTAATGCTTTATATTAGCATCTGCTATGCTAGATTGAGTACCGGTTTAAGCTCTGCAACATACATAAACCCTTATCTGATAATTCACATATTAGGTCTGCTATCTTTACATCATATTTCACATCCTACCTCTTACAAAATGATCTACAATGATCTCATACATATATGAGTCATATTACAATCCACCATGTCGGCTTACAAAAGATTTTACAATAAATTACAAAACACATTAACACAAAATTGCTATCGGCCAGGGTGCCGATGTTCTTTTCGGTGCCAGTGTTCTATATGCCGGTGTAGAGTCTGTCGGTGCTGGTGCCGGTGTCTGCCTACCGGTATCACATGATTGCAAGGTTTCTATCAATGACAATACCTTCAATATCTCATTGGAGTGTGCATTTGCCAACAATTATATCTCAAACAATGGCCAGTGTAACAACACAAGCTACAATAGCTCAAAACCCTGCTTTGACAAGTATAACTCAACCTTTGATTTCAGGGGATCCACCTACAGTGGCCAAAATTTAAATTAGGGAATAACTAGCTCAACTAGTCGAATGCCAATGCACAATTTGCATACTTTACACCATCTAGTGGGACTTATGGTACACAACTACATGGTCAATCTACATTTAAACAAGCTCAAAGGTACTCCAATACTATCCCTTTTGTGGGAAACACTCATCAAGTCAATACACCATTGATGCAAATAGAGGTTCTGACTCAACAAATGGAGAATCTTCAAAAATAGTTGACCAATATGCAAACAATCAATGATAAAATGAGCTATACAATGGAGGACCTCCCTCCATATCCTTTTGAAAAAAAGTTATACATGCCACCTTTTCCCACACATTTTGAAACTCCAAGGTTCGAGAAATATAGAGGGAAATGCGATCCTCAAGATCATGTCAGAGAATTCTTCACAACATGTACCGAGGTAGCTCATGATGATACATACTTAATGAGGCTATTTTTCAAAAGTCTTGGAGGGACAACATTAGAATAGTTTTCACACCTCCCACCTAAGATTGCTTCATTGGGTGAACTGGCTGAGTTATTCATATCAAACTTTGCATTAAATATAGATAATCTAGTTACCTTGATGGATTTGTGTGCAACAAAGCAAAAGGAAGGAGAAACCTTCGCTACATTCTTGCAAAGATGGAGAGGTTTATACCGCAGATGTCTTAGTCACATCCCTGAGGCTGAGCAAGTAGATATTTTCAATGAAAATCTTGTACCTCCAATTAAGTATCCATTACAAATGCAATGCCTAAACAATTTTAAAGATATCACGAAAAAAGGCATCAAATATGAAAGAGGCCTATTAGAACAAGGGATACTGAAACACCACAAAGATAATGGGCCAAACACAAGTACAAAAAATGAAAGGCCAAACTTTTGGCCTAGGAATAAGAATGTCACAAATGATGGAGTTGTTGATGCCCGTGTTGTAAACATAGCTCAACCAACAGTATCTCTGCAAGGACCATCTAATTTTTCCAATAAGAATCAAACTCAAATTAACAAAACCAATGCACTACAGTCAAGCAATCCAAGACCACCAAGGGAAAGCATACCTAGAAGAAGCTTTAGACCCCTTGGTGAACCTATTGAATCAACACTCAAAAAACTGATACAGAGCAATGCCATAACTTTTCCAGAAGCTAGGTCATATGAACTAGGTCCCACAAACAGAGACTGTGTTGTCATCACTAGAAGATCAAAGGTCACATTACAAGGGATACCTTCAAATCCCCATTCAAAAACTAGCAACTACAATATGGTGGATCAGTTGAAGTGAACTCCAGCCCAAATTTCATTATTTGAGTAACTGCGCATCTCGCTAGCTCATAAGGCAATCCTTGACAAAGCATTACAAGATTGAGTTGTTGCCAGAGATATTGATGAGAACACATTCTAGTCCATGGTTGGAAACTTGGCAGCTTCAAATGTCGCATTCATTGAGCAGGATGTACCTACAGATCGACCCATGCATAATGATCCTTACACTCGGAAGCTTTGATTGACCAAAAGAAAGTTCGAAGAGTACTTATAGATGGTGGAATTGGCCTTAACATATGCACTTTACATTTGATCAAAGCTTTGGGATATTCAGAACATTATATTGATTCTACCAAGAGAATCAATATAAAAGCTTATGATGACGAGGAACGCCCTTCTAAGGGTGTAGTGAATTTGCTAGTACAAATAGGACCAGTTACAACATACATCACGTTTCAAGTCCTAAACAGAGAATTGGGGTATAATATGCTATTAGGCTGCCCATGGATACATACCATGCAAGCAGTACCATCAACTTTTCACCAATGCATGAAGTTCCCATACAATGGCATTGAGATCACCATACATGGTGACCTAAACCCTTTTCAACACTGTAATTATTTAAGGGCAAGCACAGATAATCAAGTACCAAACAATCAGGCAGCTCCACTTCACTTACAAATGAAATCATTATCAATCACAAAAATAGAAAAAAATACACCCACCACATCTTCTTTATGGATTAAGGAAGTTGGTTGTGGGGAATATTCCATTTCAAGTACCCCGACTAGAAAACAAGCATCTCTTTCTCCCAGGTCTTTTGGGAAGCCTCAGAACATAGTAATGAAGCAAGATAAAGGAAAGGAGATAGTGAAATATTTAGATTCACGCTCTTTTATTAGATGGGGAGACTTACAAGAAGAATCTGTAGATGAAGATGTCAATCATTGGATATATAGAGAAGAAGACGACATGACAATACCTAGGTTACCTCTAGACTAGTATGGCAACGACTTTAAGATGCTACAAAAACATGGGTACGATGGTACCACGAGATTGGGATTGTAGAAGAAAGGTAGATTAGAAAGGTAGTTTGACTTTGCCAATAGCTAGAGATTTCTGTACCTCTTCTATCATTTTTGCAGTAAGCTCGTTGTCTTTGAGCTTGCTCAAATACTCAGATGCATCAACTCCGGATGTTTCTATTTGATTAAGGAGTTCATCCAGTTGAATATGGATGGCTGCATTGGTTGACACTATAGCTGTAGGTAGTATATCTGATAGCAGTGTCTTCACCTTCTAATGTACTTTATTCTTCTTTTGTATGGCCATCTGTTTTTCTTGTTCGGCCTTTGCTTTGCATAGTTCACCAAAATCAATGAGTGCTTGCCCCTTTAATTTTGATATATCCACATTGGGCAACACTATTGGTTTAGACAAATCAACTTTGAAACTATGCTTTTTCACCTTCTTCTCTTTACCTTTGGCCAGTTGGACCAAGACAATAGCTTGGGAGGCTTGTTGACCCTCGGTAGGTTGCTCGGTAGAGACAACACTTTGGCCGGTTCCTGTAGCTGCTGTGGTGTCTTTTGGTGTCTCGGTACTGGGTGTCTCAGCTGCTACATTTTCAGTGCTTGAAGGTGCTTGAGAGGCCTGTACTCGAGTAGTATCTTCTCCTGTTGTAGATTTGTGACCTTCGGTGCCTTGTGCTGTATCCTAAGGAGCTTCGGTAGAGACAAGTTGATTGATCGGTGGATAAGGTTGAACTTGTTCTAAAACGAATTCACTAGATACAAGTTTTGCATATGTAGTGCCTTCTATCATTTCCTACTCCGGTTCCTCTGTATCCATGACATCTTCATCTATTTGAATAGTGTCAGCCGGGTCTTATTCGGTAACATCAGGACTGTGCTTGGTGACATCAGGATCGTGCTCGGTGACATCAACGATTTCAACTATAGATTGTTCACTGACATCCTTGATTTTGAAGATTTCCTGCCACTTTGCTTTTGTCTCATTTTCTATGTCAATATATAGCCCATTCATCAGTTTTAAAGCTCTCTGTTTGACAAGAAAATTTGAATTGTAGGTTGTTAGATGTTCCTTTATTTCAGCTACTGACATATTAGGAAATAGATGGACTAGACTTCTTTCTTTGATTTGTTTCTCTGAGTCCATTGCATACTTCCACCTATTATCAATATGCAAGTAAAGTTCATTTGGAAGTGACTTTACTAGTTCCAATGAAGCTAACCGAAACTTTAGAAGTGTGCAGATGACAACTTCTTCAATTCGTCTCTTCTCATCATTATTTCTAGTTTCATACTTGACATATCTAAATGAACCAAATCTGCCATATTCTTTCAGATTGACATAGAAGTTTTCAACACTATGTATATTTACCTTCTTGCTCTTGACAATCTGGAATTTGTTTGCATCTTCAGATTTTGTATCACTAGACTCTTTTGCCAAAATGAGTCTCTGAGTAGATTTCTTGTATGCCTTTGTTACCTTGGGAGCAGTAACACTCTTTTGTTTCTTACTCGGTGATGCTGCAGATGCTTTTGTGTTAGGTCTCTTTGTTGGAGGAGTTGGTAGGGCCTTTGAAGTGTCCTATTTCTTTCTTTTTAACAATTTACCCTTAGGCAATTCAGTGCTCAATGTTATAGCTGCCTCTTGAGCTTCTGATTCCTCTTCGGTGATGGCAAGAGTGCCTTTGATAGGTGTAGAGGAAGAATCTTCTCTGAATTTCTCCGTTAAAACCTTTATCATCTTTTTTGCTTTTCTTGTAGCTTTGGGTACTACAATGTTCATTTTTACCTTTTCCTTTACTTCTTCATAGGTTCCATATCTTAGCTCGGTAGGATGCCTTGGTAATGTAAGAAATGCATCAATTTGCTGTTGTGTGATGTCAAAGTCAATCTCGTAACCCATAGGTGGCAAAGATTGAGTCCTTGGTTCCACAACATTCACATAATAGTAATCGGTGTCTACCTCAAAGCATATATCATCTTTATATTTCTCCACTAGCTGGGGTGGAATTTGGTACCTGTTGTGCATCTTCTCTTGAAATTTACTGAAGTAATCATCCATTATATCATTGAAATTATCACCTAGCTTCTTGATGAAGTCATTAATCGGATGGGTGATTGGTCGTTGTAGCTCCCAAACTACTTTACCGACTGATGGAAAGAATTTTTCAAAGTAGAAAAACATGCATACAAGAAGTGAACCAAACATTAGTGTGTTAGCTGAGTGGTTCTTCTTTGGCTTCCTGATTGTATTCAAATTCTCAAACAGGTTCTTCAGTAACACTTCACATAAGTCAATTTTCATTCCCTTTTTCACAAGTTTATAAGCTATGTCAACTGCTGCACAGGGTACACTGTTTTCCCTTGCTGATTGGAAGAAACAATAACCAATTACTCTAATAGCAAACTTAAGTTCTGCATCAGTGACATTGTTCAATTTTAGTCCTCTGTAATCAGATTCCACTCTGGTTAAACTAATCAATTCCTTATGTGATATCATCTTCTGAGCTCGTGCATGATCATAGATAGGATAACCGGTGATCACATGAATGATTTCCTTGGTGATTTTAAATGGTTGCTCTTCTAGCCACATGAAATCATCATGAACTCTGCTCAAAACAAACTTGACCCACTAGGGTTTGAACACACGAGGATAGGTTAGGGCTTCAGTCAATCCTTTGATTTTGATGTGTTCATACTTGCTATTTAATACACCATCGGTACATAATTCATCATAGGTGTCTCTGATTTCAACATGACCGAGTTCTTCAACATGGCATTTGGTGAAGAATCTCACATCTTCGATTAACAAGACTTGATTCAGGATGAGTGAAAAGGCGGTTTTGTCATCTGGTTCGGAGGCGAATTTAGGAGTCAAAGAGTATTTCAGTGAGGGCTTCTCTACATTCTTGACAATAATGGGATCTTGGATCTTGGGTGCCATTTAAGATTTCAGGTAAAAACTAGTAAAGAGTCCTTAGGGTTTCAGAATTTCAAACGACAGACGCTTTATACTTAGCAAATAATGGCAACAAGATCGGTAAACTAGCTTAACAATATGTTGAGATTTGATGTAAATACCTTGAATTCGCTTTGAATGAGGTTTGATTGCCTTGGAATCGCTCTGCTCTGCTCTTTTGAAAACTTGGTAAGTGTAAATGACCTCAAAAATACTTTTAAGTACACAAAATACCTTATCGGGCTCCGTGCGGGTTAGGTCAAAAACATTAAATGCACTCAGTTCACCTTTAACTGATTTAATCTCTTTTTGTTTTAACCGAGTAACTAAGCTTCCTTCATTTACCGACTTGACAAGTTTCCTGTATTCACCGACTTGACAGGTTTCCTGTAAAGTACTTCAAAGACTTTGATAGAATTTCAAACTTACTAATGCATCTTAACTATGCAGATTTTGAATTTAGTACATAATAGAATAGGAACTGTTATGATTTTAACCTTCAGAGAATGCAGTCCCTTAATACCTTTACTGATTAATTTGGAATAGGTGCACCTAACTCGGTAGGTAAGGTGCTTTCTTCATTTGACACAATTTCCTTCTTTTTCCAAATCATCTGTAATTTCTCTTTTATTTCTTCAGTGTCTTTTCTAGGTTGATCTCTGCAATCTCCAGCCAAGTGTCCAATTTTGTGACAATGAAAACATGCCATACCAGGATTTCTCCATGATCTTTGGTTGTTCATTCCAAACCTTATAAACATTTAGCACTAATATGTCCATATCTTCCACAACATTCACACCATATCCTTGTATTGTAATCCCATGGTACTGCTGCATATTGTCGGTAAGGATCTGTGTAAGTTCGGTAACCTCTAGTGTTTGTTTGGTGTGTAGTCCACATGTAGTTCTTTTGTTTAAACCAACACTTCTTGGTACTATGTACATATCTATTGCAGTTTCTACAAAACCCTTTGAATTTTGCCTTCTAATATTTGTTAACAGACTTTGTCCTACATTGATTAGATGTGTGACCATATTTATTGCAATTGTAACAATAACCATTGGACTTAGTGATATTCGGTTGCTTACCTTTTCTGATTTGGCATATGTTGGTAGTGTGACCTTGATTTCCACAGTAGTTGCAAATAGGCTTCTTTCTTTTGATGTTATTCCTGTTTCCAGCTTGCTTTGATGATTCTCCTCTCTCGGTAGTATGAATTCCTTTCTCGGTAGAGTCTTTTCCTTTGTAACCAAGTTCTGCATCTCTGTTGGGTCTTCTTGTATTCAATTGCTCATCCAACATCTTTGATGCTTCATAACTCTTCTTCAATGTTTCTTTGGATTTCTTCTCTATTTCAAGTTCATCGGTCAACCTTGATACTTCAAGTTTCAATGCTTGATTTTCATCATTCTTCAGAATTGCTTCATGATGTGCATAACCTAGTTGATCTGTTATATTTGTTGAATCCTAGTCAACCTTATGATTTCATTATTTTTATCAGATACTAAGACTTCAAGTTGTTGTTTCTCTCTTTCTAGATCTCTTGCTTTATCCTTAGCTATCCTTAATGCATCTAGATTTTCAGTCATTTGTGTGCTGAAATGTTCATGTTCTCATTTCATTGCTTTTAGTTGATCAGCTAATGCTTTGTTCTTTTCTTTCAATACATCAATCATTTCTTTAGTTTCTTTAGATATACTATTCTCAGATGATGTCTCAATTAGTTCCACTAACTCTTGAGAGTCCTGCAAATCATCAGATAATCTTCTTCTTACTTTCAAAGATTTTTGCATCTGTTTTTAAATGTCTGCAATCACTTGATTAGCATGATCCAACTCTTCTTGTAGATACACAATCCTCCAAGATTGTTTGTAGCCTTCCATTGATAAGATCTTTCTCTTTAGGCAGTTAAACCCTTTTCCAAGATTCAAGCTCTGATACCAATTGTTAGGCCCAATATGGAAAGCTAATATACTGAGAGGGGAGAGGTGAATCAGTATTCCAAAACTTTTCTTGAATAATAACTTTACTGCTATGCATAAACTGAATAGTGCAGTAACATAAAATAAAGCTAAAACAAATAGATAACAATCATACATGATTCACTCCATAACACATATATTTTGGTTACGCAGAAACTCTTGGTTAGAGAGAAAAACTGCGGTGGGGATGGCACCCACAACTTCACTACTGCAATAATAAAGAGTTCTCGGTTAGAGCTACATATTAGCTATTTTTGATAGCTTACCCTGTTAGGAGTAACAAGATCTGTTAGATCTACCTTGCTAAAGGATTTTACAACACTTAATCTAAATGCTGCACTTGGTTAGAGGCTTTACAATTTATAGACTTGATTAGAGTCTTTTACCCTGTTAAAGGTTTCTCTTTCAACTTCACAATATTACAATAAAATCATTACAAATATCTACAACTTTACATCTTAAATGTTATAGTAGATTCTATGTGCTCAGAATAGATTACCTTGCTTATAGCATACCTCGGTAACCCATATAGTAACTCGGTAAACCCTTCTGTTTACTCTGTTCTTCGACTGTTCTTTGAAAACCTTCTCGGTGACCTCTGTGTCTCTATAACAGTCTTCTTACACACACGCACACACCTTTAACTCTTAACTCATGTTGTATAAATAGATCTCTTAAGACGGTGATCCAATTCATTGCTTCGATCTTACAAACATGATTCCTTGAATGAATAACTATACAAAATATTTCATTGGTTAGATGACCTCGAAATCATACACAATCTTCTAGTGCAATTTCCAATGTGATAACGGTTAGATGTGCCTCGATCTTGTAACACGTTTTCATATGCATGCCAGGTTCAATGAATCTGGTAGCACGTTTCACTCAGTGTATATCAACTCGGTGTGTCATCTTTGCTGCTAGGTAGACATAAAAAGATACTCGGTAGACAGCTCGGTGTATATTGTGTTCTATGACTGCTTTCTTCTGTAACCGACTAGACTGTGCATACCGACTTCTCTATGTATACCGACTGCGTGATTCGGTAGTGTTAACCGACTAGAGTATATAGTATAACTTTGACATAAAACTAATGGCAATCTGATAAGTAGTAACACAAACATCCTCGATACTGGCAACACATCCTCTCTGTTCTACTCATTGGGTGTTGTTCCTTCATAACAAACAAAACAACTTTCATCCCAATTTGTGCCTTATCGGTAAGCTTGCTTTACCGGTAGATGACATAGGTCATATCTACTAGTAGTCTTCCTTCTGTCTGCTTACTCACATGTGCATTATTATCATATGACTTGCTCTTCTTATACCGGTCACTACTTCTTACTTGCCGGTGACCTTGCCAAACCAGTTTGACATCAATGACAACTTAATGCAAATAATGCCAACAATCTCCCCCTTTGACATTGATGTCATCTTTATCCAAGACACTTCATATCGTTAGATTTCTCCCCCTTTGACAAAATGAAAAAGGGTATTGTACACTACCCCTTTGATCCATACCTAGCTCCCCCTTAGGCTGCTACCAGTGATTGCAACCGGTACTGAGATGTGGTTCAAGAGTTATAGATGCTGCTATGAACTCTCCCCGAACCATATAAATCCTTCCTTTCTCAAGTGCATAAGGAAGATGACACAACTCACAACTTGTGTCTTAGGTACTCAAAGGTGCTTACCTGGCAATGGTTTGGTGAAAATGCCTGCTTCTTGTTCTCTGGTAGGGACATAGTCCATCTTTACTTCCTGTCCTTCAACCTTATCTCTGAGAAAATGATACTTGATGGCTATATGCTTTGTCCTGGAATGCATCACCAGATTATTTGGTATGTTGATGGCACTCGAATTATCATACCGGATGAGAATAGGATCAGTTATGTCCACCTGCATGTCTTTGAGGGTTTGTTTCATTTAAAGAACCTAAGAGCAACATGTACCAACAACAATGTATTCTGCTTCAGCAATTGATAGGGAGACAAAGTCTTGCTTCTTGCTATGCCATGAGACCAACCAATCACCTAGGAAGAATGCACCACCACTTGTTCTCTTCCACTCATCAATGCAACCTTCCCAATCAGCATTAGTGTATGCTTCCAAGATGAATTCCCCTTGTTTAGGGTACCACAGTTCATAACTGAGTGTTCCTTGGAGGTACCTAAATATTCTGCTTACAACATTCATATGTGACTGCTTAGGTGCAACTTGAAATTTGGCCACCATGCACACTGCCTGTACTATATCCGATCTAGAAGCAGTTCGATACAATAGACTGCCTATCATGGATCTATACAATATCTGATCAACCATTGGTGATTCAGCATTCTCACTTAATTTACTTTCGGTCACCATGGGGGTACTTACCAGTTTGCAATCCTCCAGTTGAAATTTATTTAACATATCCTTTGCATACTTAGTTTGTGAGATAAAGATTCCCTTATCTTGCTATAATATCTGCAAACCAAGGAAGTATGTCAATTCACCAAGCATTGACATCTCAAATTTTGACTACATCTGGTCAACAAATTCTTTGCAAAGGGTGTCTTTATTTCCTCCAAAAATAATGTCAACTACATACACAACCACAATGATAATATGGTTTCCATCTCTCTTTATGTATAAATTGCTATCAGCACTCCCCTTTTTGAATCCTTGGTCTTTCAGGTACTGATCTAATCTTGAATACCATGCTCTAGGAGCTTGCTTTAAACCATACATGGCCTTCTTCAACCGACACACAAAGGTTTCATCATCATGTAGCATAAACCCTTCCGGTTGCTCCATGTACACTTCTTCTTCCAAATTTCCATTTAGGAAGGCAGATTTTACATCCATCTGATATACTTTATAACCCTTGTAGGCAGAAAAGGCTAGAAACCTCCTAATTTCTTCTAATCTAGCTACCAGTGCAAATGTTTCTTCAAAGTCAATGCTGTCTACTTGAGAGTATCCTTTGCACACAAGTCTAGCTTTATGCCTAACAATTTTACCTTCATTCATCTTATTCCGGTAGACCCATTTAGTGCCAATGATGTTCTTGTCTTTCGGTCTAGGGACTAATTCCCAGGTCTTGTTCTTCTCAATCTGTTGCAGTTCTTCTTCCATGGCATCCATCTATTCCTTTCTTTTGCTAGCCTCATTGAATGCTTTAGGATCTACTTCAGTCATGAGGCAAAAGTTGACTTGTTCATCATTCCGGGCAAGTCTTCTTCTAGTCTGCACACCATCACTCTTATTTCCTATAATTTTCTCTTCTGGGTGATTCAACTACACATATCGGTTGGGAGCCTTCTTGGATGCTTCTTTTGGTTCATTGTCTGACCGAGCTTCCTCACCTTCATCACCAGAATCATCATACCGATTTACCTATGATTGACTTCCTTTGTGCATATCATCATCAACTTTTACATGCACACTCTCAATGACTATTCTTAGTCTTTTGTTGTATCATTTGTAGGCCTTTATATTAGATGAGTAACCAAGGAAGATTCCTTCATCACTCTTGGAGTCAAAACTACCTAGACCATCTATGTCTTTCTTGATAAAGCACTTGATTCCAAATACTTTGAAGTATTTAACTGATGGCTTCCAGTCATACTACAACTCATAAGGTGTCATTTTGCTATTTGTTCTTAGTTGAACCCATTTCAAGGTATATGCAACAGTATGAACAACTTCCTTCCAATATGTGTCTGGCAGACTAGCCTCATTTAACATGGTTCTAGCCATCTCCTTGACTATCATGTTCTTCCTTTCTACCACACCATTTTGTTGTGGTGTCCTAGCGGCTGAGTATTGCCTTCTAATTCCATGTCTTTCACAATAATCTTCAAACTCATTTGATGTGAAGTCTCCACCCCAGTCTGATCTTAGACATTTTAGCTTGCACCCACTTTCCTTCTCCACCATCTTCCTAAAGATCTTGAATCTATCAAATTCTTGTGATTTATCTTGCAGGAAAGTGACCCATGTCATTCTTGAATAATCATCAATAAAGAGCATAAAATATCTTTACCGACAAGAGCTCTTGTCCTAGTTGGACCACACAGATCTGTATGCACAATTTCAAGTGGTCTTGAGGTGTTGTTCTCTTTTGTCCTGAAGCTCACCTTAGTTTGCTTCCCTTTTACACATTCATCACAAAATGTGCTTATTGGTTTGATGATGGGTGGAATATTCCTTACACACCCCTTTCTGCTTATTGTAAGTAAGTTATCAAAGTTTATGTGGCCTAATCTTCGATACCACAACTAGATTTCATCAACCTGTCCTACCATGCATTGGGACTCATAGCATTCCTTCAGATTGTAAACATTGTCATATGTTCTCTTTCCTTCCACCACAACGTGACTGGTACTCTCTTTCTTTATCTAGCAACTGGTTGAGTCAAAGGTGAATTTATAACCTTTGCAACACATCTGACTCACACTCGGCAGATTATGCTTTAGGCCTTCCACATAATATACATCAAGTGCCTTCAATTTTCCATCAATATTTAGAGTACCTTTTTCCTTTATTTTGATGGACGAGTTGTCTCCGAATCTTACTAAACCACCATTCCAGTCTTCAAGTTTGATAAATCTATTTTTATCACTGATCATGTGGTTGGAACAATCACTATCTAGAACCCATAGATTTTTCCTTTCAGCATGTAAGGCAATCTGCACTATCAGACTTGATTCTGCCTTTTCCTTTTCTTTCTCAACCCACACCGGTTCGGATTCCTTCTTCTGGTCAGCTTCTATTTTGTGCTCTAGTTCAACTGTCAGTTCTTGATCAGGATTTGTCTTCTTCTACTTGATCTTCCTATTTTTACAAAACTTTTCTATATGTCCAAACTCTTGATAGTTATAGCATTTCATATTTTCATTTAAAGACGAATCTTTGAAATTATTGTAGGTCACTGGTTTATTCTTCCTACATTCAAAACTCCTATGACCAAATCCAATGCACTGATAATAGACAACATTCATATCCCAGAGTGCATTAAAAGGATTTATACTTTCATAACTCATAGTGGGCTTATTAGTTAATCTACAATCAGCTCTTATATGCCCAAATTTGTTACACCGGTAACAGTAACTGTGAAAGTTTAAAACATACCGGTTAGGTTGTCTTGGTCCTACAAACGACTGCCTCATCGGGGGTCTTCCCTTCATGCTGTTGACTCTAGTGAATCCTTCATGGTAAACTCTTGAATTTCTCCTTGGATCTGCATGTTAGTACAATGAGTGTGGCCTCCGGTTCATTGCTTGTGTATACCGGTTTGTGTGGCAATTTTTAACAACATCTGCATATGTCTTCTTCCAGGTATCCTTGCTGACTGTGAACATCTTCTTCTCTTTACCTTCATTGGAAGAAGTAAACTGTATCTCCTTACCGGATGTGTCTTTGCTGTTTGAAATTTGACCTTCTTCAAATCCTAAGCCACCGGTATCTTTGGATTGCTTCTATTTGCTCAACATCTTGTCTGAGGATTTGGTGTTGCCTTCATATTTGCTTCTCACTTTTCTTTCTTCCTTACTTTCTTCAAGCTCCCTTCCGAGCTTCACTATTTCTGCTTCCACATCTTGATGCTCCTTTTCCTTCTTTATAAGATCAGAGGATTGAACTTCACATATCCTCTTGGCTTCTTCCAACCGCAGTTTCAAGTTAGATATAACTTGATTGGACTCATTCATGGATTGCTTCAAGAGACCTTGTTCATCTACAACAAAAAGCTTGAACTTCTTGAGTTCTCTTATTGTTTTACTCAGATCCTCAAGAGTACTTACAAGCTCTCCTTCTAGATCCACTTCAGCCTCAATGTCTTCTTCTTCCTCATTTTCACCAACCGGTTCATCAAGTGCCATAAAGAGATTAAATTTTCTATTATTCTCATGGTAGTCATCTTTTGATGCACTTTCTTCATCTGTGACATCATCCTTAATAGTGTATAGGTTGTTCTGCTTCTGATAGCCTCTTCTTCCTTGTCGGTAGACATTTATTTCTTTATCTTTACCAACAGATCTGTTAAAACCTCTTGACTCATCTCCATCGATTTCATTATAAGGATATTTTGCAGCAAAGTGTCCAACTTTACCACAGTTGAAACATTTGAGTGGTAGCTTTCCTTTATACTTGTCGGATCCTCTTTTGAGTTTTCTGATAAAGTTTGCTACCTCTGCATCAGAGTCTTCACTAGATCCTTTATGAGTAGCTACTTCTTTGCCCTTCTAGGTGGAGTTGAACATTGCCTCTTTCCTTAAGGATGCATCACCAGTTGTTCTCATTTCATAGGCTGTTAGTGAGCCAAATAGCTCATCCATTGTAAAAATCTTCAGATCCTTGGCTTCTTGTATGTCAGAAACCTTTGTATCATACTTAGGTGTAAGAGACCTAAGTACCTTCTTGACAAGAATCTCATTTGCAATTTCTTCTCCAAGTCCTTTGATGGTATTCACCATTTCATCAAATCTGTGAAGGTAGTCTGCAATCTTCTCTTCATCCTTCATCTTGATGCCTTCAAGTTGGCCCCTTAGTGCTTGCATCTTGGCCTCTTTGACTTTTGTATCTCCTTCAAATAACCTCTGCATTTTATCCCCCATCTCCTTGGCAGATGCACAGTGCATGACCTTGACAAACTCATTATCTGACAACTCGCTCAAGATAGCATGTTTAGCCTTTGCATTATTCTCATACTCCTTCTTGGCATCAAGATCAGTGGGAGGAACACTAGGGATAGTATACCCATTCTTGACAAACATCCACACATCAAAACCAAGGGAGGAAATATAGGTCTCCATTCTTCTGATCCAGAAGGCATAGTTAGACCCATCAAATATGGGAGCTTTTGAGGAGGCAGACTCATTTCTTGCCGTTTTATTTCAAGACCATAATTTACCCAAGGTTTTTAAACAACTGATAACCAAGGCTCTGATACCAATTGTTGAACACAATGTATCACTGAGAGGGGTTGAATCGGTTGTTCCTAAATTCTTTTCCCTTTTAAAGCAACCTTAGAATATCGGTTGTTATCCTAAGCACTAAAAAATGAAACCAGTAAGACAAATGAGGATACCAAAAGAGACAATCACACAAATGCAACCCACAACACCAGATGTATGAGGAAAACCCAATATGGGAAAAACCTCAGTGAGAAATGTTGTTGGAGACTACTACTCCAATCTAGCCTCACAAGTGAAACACTGAATTACAAAGATTTAGGGCACCAACCCAAGGAGCACCAACCCCTGCACCAAGATCCAACTTGGTGATGTATAGTGAAATACAACTTTTGTACATTTATAGCTTCTGGTTACAAATGAGTTCTACAACTGTTGATCAAATAGGTTTCTGCTGGTTCACAGTCTTCTCTTCTTCACTGGATCTCACACTAATAGTTATGAGATTACTCTATCTGATTCTTGGCTATTATTCCTTCACTCTCTGTTGTGCAACATGCTATGTCACACTTGGATGCCTTCTTAATCAATCACTCCTCACTGGTTAGCTTAATTGCTAGAACTTCAACAATTTACTAGTACTCTATCACTGCAGGTTAAACCCTCTCATCGGTTTGCTTTCTCACTCACTCTACAACTTTCTTAGAATAAATTCCAAGGAAAATGATCCTTCTCTGCACTCAAACTAACTTCACTCTCCTTCTTCACCTCAAGCATCATTCATTTCTGTCTCGAGCTCACATATTTATAATCTTGGATTCCCACCAAAAATGCATTCAATCAATGTCGTATTAGGTTTTAACTTCTCTAACTTGATCCGAATCCGATTTGATTTGATTTTCTTTTCCAGGGATAAGATCTTCATGACATCTATCAATTACCAGCAAAGCTTCACATTCCAATGTGTGTTTTCTAAACCTGGAGGTCTGCATCATACTTTTCTACTTTTCTCTATCATATGCCATTAATAGTTTTGTTGTTTCCCTCAGAAAATGGGTACGGAGATCATATCCTCTTGGAGGATTAGTTCAGTCATTTTCTAGCTTGCCTTCCTCAAGCCACAATCCTCTGGCATCCTTCGTGACTTGCAGGTTCTTCATAAAAGTCGACTTGTATGCTGATTTTTTATGTCGATGCACACCCCACCAGCCTGTGCAATAACTCCACCTGGCATCCAGCTACCATGCTTAGAACATCCACCTCTGCTTGGATTCCTATTTTAGTTTGACATTCTTTATCGACCAAGGTTGATTATCAGCTCAGTTCACCTTACCGGTATGACCAACAAACATCCTCTGTACTAGCAACACATCCTCTCCGTTCTGCTCACTGGGTGTTATGCCTTCATAACAAACAAAACAACCTTCATCTCGGTTTGTGCCTTATTAGTAAGCCTACTTTACCAGAAGATGACATACGTCATATGTACCGATAGCCTTCCTTTTGTTTGCTTACTCACATGTGCATTGTCATCATATGTCTTGCTCTTCTTATACCGGTCACCACTTCTTACTTACCAGTGACCTTGCGAAACTAGTTTGACATCAATGACAACTTAATGCCAATAATGCCAACTTGTAGGAAATGAATGCCTTCAAATGTATGTCTCCTATAGTAAACAAGGGGTTCCATTCTGAATCATATGGGACAACATAATTTTGTAAATAAAATTCACAGTTGGTTTATTAATTGAGGAGTGGAATTTCTATATGCAAAGAGGAAATCATCTAGTCTAATCAGAGAGGATTTTAAGCCTGAAAGCTCTCTAGATAGTTTGTAGGAAAAGTATAACTCCCTCAGATATAAAGCATAGACCCTAGGTGGTGGTCTAAATTGAACAAGTTGAGGGACAAGAGTGGTTACCTTTTCCATTAGAGCTTTCAAACTATCTATTTCTGCATTCTTCTCCTTGAGTTCCTTCTGGAATTTCTCCTTTTCTTCCTTCCATTATTTTTCTCTTTCATCTATTAACTTCCATAGTTCCATTGTGACCGAGGCCCATGAAAATGGAGGTGACATATGTATGCTTACCTTTTAATTGTCTTGCCATGTTGCTACTTATTCTCTCTTTCCTTGCTTTTGGCTGCCACTTGTTTTGCTACTGTCATAAGATTTTCTAAACCACTGGCTGGTTGCTCCTCATTCTTGTCTTTTCAGGGTTATTTCTCTTAAGATTAACCTCTGTATTTGGACCAATATTAAGGTCAATTTATATTCCCCCATAATGAGCTGACACTTCCTCTATTTTCTTTGATGAGCTCCTTTGAACTTCTTCTTCCTTTTCAATATGATGAGAAAATTATGATGGGGATGAAGGTGTTTGAAGCAATGGGGACTGTTCATGAGGAAGTTCCTCTTCCTCTTTATCAGAATGATATTCTTCTATATGATTACTTTGGATAAGAATTTCCTCATTTGGTTTCCCTTTACTTTCAAACATCTACTTAAGCCCATGGCTACTCATTACACGTTTATGAACAACCTTCTTTAATTTCTTTGTAGGCTTCTTCACTAGTTTAGTAGGCTTTTTTACTTTCTTAGTGGCAGTAGTATGTACAAGTTCTTTGGCCTTTCGTTTCTAAGGCTTTGGATTCTTAGGAACAAGAGTTTGAGTCTTAATTTTTTTTTTACCACTCTCTTTCACCTTCTTGTTCTTAACTCGTGGAGATGTAGTTGACACATGGGTTTCTTTAGGGGTAACACCAGGGTTTCCAATTTCCTCATTATGTTTAGGTAAATAAGGAGTATATTCAACATGGGTTTCTTTAAAGGACTGAGTGGGAGGTAGTCTAGAAGAAGAAGCTCCTTCTGTCCCATAATTATGGATCCTATATTTATTGGTTCAAACCATGTTTTCTTCATAATATCATCCCAAGGTATCCCAAGGTTTGTTTCCTCTAGGGTCTTTTCTATCAACAACCAAATCAAATAATGATGAGAAACATAATTCACATTACCTTTCTAAAATTTTTCTGCCATCTTCTTCAACATGTCATGGAGGAAATTTGGAACATTCATCAACTTCCCATGTCGAAGATGACTTAGGAGCTTAAAATGCATTGAATGAAGCTAAGATTATCGACCTTCACAAGTCAAGTATTGAATGACATAAACTGACCTAGCAGCCCATTCTGGTGGAAAAGATAGTCTTCTTGCTCCTTCTTTAGTTACTATCAATGTCAGATCACCATGTATTGTAAATTTAACCCTAGCTATATGAGCATCATGACCTTCAAGATACAATTCCTCTATTGTAGACAATCTTGTTACCTCTACAATTTGTTGTTTTGTAACCTTGATTCTTAAACCCTTGACCAATGCTTGGTCATTCTTCAAAGTGCAAGTGAAATCCAGTGCCATGACCTCATTGAAGCCATGAAACTTCAGGAAGGAATCTAGCCACCCATAATCCCTGAATACTTGACAATTTGGGTCTTCTAAAATGAGGGTGTGCTCTACTAGTTCGTGACAAATAGGGGAGCCTCCCATTTCTACAGAGGTTGATTTACTTGAAGAATCCCCAACTATAACCAAAACTTTGAACCACTTCTCAACTTTGTTTTGTAGTTTTAAATTTACCTCCACTAATGCCACAATTACACACTCCCTTCAAAGGACTAATATTATGGTTTGTATTTGCTATGGCAATTTTTTTCTCTTGTAAAAGATGTCAAAAAAAAAAAAAAGCCACAACTACAGGCATGTCAAAAAGAGAAAATATAATTATGACAATAAGGAGTAATAAATGGCCTGATTTAAAGTACATGCAAATAATGAGAACTGCATCCATGTTTATCAAGACATTCCTTCACATTATCATACATACTCATATGACACCTGGCTAACTTGGTGTGGCTAATTCCCTCCCCCTGACTTGAAATGGAACAGGTGTCCACAAATGTAGAATAATTGAGGAAGGTTGTCACTTTGAATGTGTAAATGAATACATTTAAGGTAACAAAATGATAATAATAGATACATTTCAAGAATAATGAAAAAAAATCATATGCGTACCTTGTAACTAAGGTGATGGATACCATGACGTGATAATCTTTCTGGCACATGTGAAGCTGATAACAAGAATTTTAAAATGCCATAATATATGGTGTGAAGTGATAGTGAGAGAAAAGGAAAATGAAACGAAGTGGATGTTGGGAAAATGGTATCTCAACCTTACATTTACATGAGGTTACTATTTATAGTAATTTTTCATTTGAGCACGAAATGGTGCGAAATTCTCCCTGAAGCTTTTGGTTGGCTAGATAAGCATTCTGGTAAAGTTACGTTGCAAGATCACAACTAGTTTTGAAGATATTAAATTTTCTATTTTGGAGGGGTCCAATGAAAGGTTTAAATTTGATTTTGAGGACTTTAGAGGCCTCAAAACACCCTGAAAAGTGGGCATAAACTGTTTAGAAGTTTACGAGGCAATAGAGCACTTCGCGAGCTTTCCAACACTTCAAATAGTTTGTTAATAGGACACGGTTCTCAAGTTATGGCCTCCAGAAGTTTGTACTCTTGAAATAGGAAATATAAAATACATTGGACACATAAATGAGTTTTAAAAAGGGAGGGACACATCATAGGGCATCTAGAAGGGAGATAAGGTTGGCTACACCTTATTGGGTGGTTTTAGCCCATAGTTTTGTAATATTGTTTAACGGTTTTGTGTATTGTATCTCCTATATATGAGATGCATGAGATAGAGATTGTGTGTAAGAGTCTTATGGCTATTGAGTTACCTTTGAATATCTGATTAGTGGTACTCTTGCGAAGAGATTTCTCTACAAGTATATTGTAATCTATTTTGATTGCTGAATAATATATTGGGCGGCTTTTGGAGTGTGGGGTTTTTCTCTCAAAAGGGTTTTCCCCACGTAAATCACTGTGTTATGGTTTGTATGTTATTATATTTATTTTTGTTTGTTGTAATGGTTGTGACGATTTGTAAATTTTTTTGCATTATCCTCCTCTCAAGGTTAGTGTAGGAAGTTGTTCCGCTACTTAACTTCCTTACAAGTGGTATCAGAGCTTGATCACATTTTTTTTTAGTTGTGGGTTGTTGGGTTTTTTTGAACTAATCTAGATTTGAGTGGGAGCTTGTGCAGAAGACACTTTTTGATCTTGTTGTAGGAATTTTCAGATGGCAAGTTTGTTAGGGAAAATAGAGGTGGAGAAATTTAATGGAACAAATTTTGAGATATGGAATCTGAAGATGGAAGATCTGCTAATAGATCGAGATCTATGGGATACTGTTGATGCGAATGTCCAAAGGCCCTCAGATCCTACTGTGGTGACTCAGTATGATGTTATGGACCAAAAAATCCAATGGTCTAATCAGACTGTTCCTGGCAGACTCTATTTTGATCAATGTCCACAAAGAAAACACAGCAAAGAAGCTACAGACTAAGCTTGGTGAAATGTATCAAGCAAAATCTTTATTAAATCAGATTTTCTTGAGGAAGAAATTGTATTCCTTGAAGATGGAAGAGGGTGGATGAATTGCAGACCACTTGGAAGGATTCAATATGTTGGTGGCTCAATTAGTATATGTCGGTGTTAAGATGAACGAAGAGGAGAAATGCCAGATCTTTCTTTGTTCTTTGCTTGATTCGTGGGATTCTCTTGTTATGGCTATCGGTAGTACTTCTACTGTTTTGAAGTCTAAAGATGTGGTGGGTGCCCTACTTGGTGAAGAGATGTAGAGGAAGGTAACCCTTAATTCAAAGGAAGCCCTAACTATTCGTGGAAGACCTAAGGATAAAGGCAAGAAGAATGAGAAGCGCGATAAGTCCAAATCGAGAAGGAGATCAAAATCTCCTGGAAAGTTCAAAGTCATTTGCTAGAATTGCAGTAAACCAGGTCACATCCGTAAGGACTACAAAGAAGAAAAGAAAAAGAAAAAGAAGAAGATTGATTTTGATTCTGAGTCCAAGAAGGAAGATGGTGATGCATTTATTGCAACTTTGGCGAATCATGCAGGTAATGATTTTTGGTTAATTGACTCAGGTGCATCTTTTCATATGGCTGCCAATAGAGATTAGTTTTCTGAATATGAATAATTTAATGGAGGTAAGGTGTACTTGGGTAATGATTCACATTTAGACATTGTTGGTCAAGGTAAAGTTAGAATCGGGTTTTTTCGATGGTAGAATAAAAAAGATTAATGGTGTGCCGCATATCCCTTATTTAAAATGAAATCTTTTATCTGTGAGAAAATTGATATATGCAGGTATGCAGGTAGTCTTTTTTGAAGTAGGATGTAAGATGATTAAGGGTGCTATGGTAATTGCTAGAGGTGTCAGGTTTGACACTTTGTATAAGCTAGACGCATACACTGTTCAGTGTAATATCACTTCTGTAAAAAGTAAATCTGTGGAAGATTTGAGGGTTTCACCATCAATAGATGGAAATGGCTTTTGGTTACCTATGGGTGCTCTTTCTTCTGAAGCAAAGTTACCTACATAGAAGACTATGTTATGGCACCAGAGGCTTGGCCACATTGGAGAAAAGGGTCTAAGGAACTTGAAAAATAAAAACCTTTTTGAAGGTTTGAATGATTGTAATCTTGGCTTTATTTTTTGTGAGCACTGCATTTATGGAAAATAAAACCGCATTCAGTTTCACTCAAATTCTCATAATACTTGTGGTGTTTTAGATCTTATTCATTCTGATAGGTTTGGTCCTATAGATGTTCCTTCAATTGGAAAATCCACATATTATTGTTGGCATTGAAGTTTTCATTTATGTCAACATGTGTGTGTGCTAATCTGATGAGGTTTCAAAGGAATGTCAACCAGGCTACAGATGTAGTAAAAGAGATCATAGTGATCATAGTGATCAGGCTGATGGGTCAGGTTGATGAATTGTTGTAGTCTCCCACAATGCCATATGAGGTGTCTATGAAGTTCATGTTGGATGTCCTGAAGTTGGAGTTGTGAAAACAACAAATCTTGTATATCAGAAAAACCTCACTATGTTATATCGATCAAGTGTTGTGTTGCTCAAGTGATCATATTGGAATAGCTAAGCCGATTAAATGTTGTGCAGGTGAAGTGGTCATATCAAAATATCTCGGTCGATACCAATTCATGTGGAGGAAAGTGCTATCGGCATAAGTCAAGCCGATATTGGGTCGTGTGCAGACTCCTTTGTGTTTTGTCATATCGGGATAGCAATACCGATCATGGAGTTTGTGTTACACATTGGGATAACTGACAAAGGAAACATAATGAGTTTGTGTTATACCGACAAAGAAAACTACTCTAACATCGTTGTGTCAGAATAGCTATGTCGACAGAGGAGAACAAAGAGAAGACTCCCTGGTAAGTTCATCAGAATAACATATGTTAATATGGAGAAGGTCCATTGGAATTTGATTTCGGAATAGCTACGCCGATGACTGCTCAAGATTGAGTCATCAGAATAAGGCTGCATTGACAGGTTAGAGTTCAAATGTTAATTCAATAGTGTTAACTATTCTAATGGGTATGCTCTTTGGGATACCTTATGCAGATGAAGTTTGTCACCATGGAGTTTGAGCTTTTGGGATAGCTATGCCGATAAATGGAAGCTGACAGTATGTCATCAGAATTACTTGTTCTATCGATCTAACATGTTTTCCCTATGCCAATAGTCATGGCTATTCCGATCTGTGGTTGTTTGGCTTGACGTCTTTCTGTTCAGGGTAACCTATGCCAATAAGGTGTGTCAACCTAGAGGTTGTTCTTCAGGATAGCTTATGGCGATAAGAGAAATCATAGGTGAGGTTTCTTATCAGAGTTACTCATGCCGATGAAAGGAACAAAAGACATTGCAAGGTGATCGGGATAGGTTATAAAGGTGGAGCAAGTGGTAGGAGTCTACTTGACAATGTTTATTATGCCAATGAAGGGACAAGGTATTGCATTGGGATAACTATGGCGATGAACATGAGGAAAGTGAAATAAAAATGATAGAATAGTTTGGGATAGGTGTTTATAGTCAACCCAAAGTGTTTGCTGAGAATCCCTTCAAGCAACCTGATAGTCCACATAAGCCTTGATCAAGTCTGAATAGATGCCGTGGCTTGTATAGAAGGAATCAAATAATACCTATCTAAAAGATGAATGGTTACTTTACCGACATATCTGAAGGTTTTAACCGACTTTGCAGCCATGTTTGTGAGTCGATAGACTCAAAGGTCCACAAGGATTCCAATTAGGATTGACAGAGCGACCTGGATGTCGAATGTGATGACACGTGTGCTCCAGGTGGTCAAACAAAAATGCAAGGTTGCTGAACAAGGTGTCGACGGTCTAATAAAGCTATTGATTGATTTAAATAGGGAAAGTCTAATCGATGAATTCATTAATGGAGGAACTGTAGCAGACAGGTGTGCGACTCAAGATGATCAACATGCATGAGATTATATCTTATAGACAGGCAATGAGATCAGATAGGTAGGTGAAGTAGTTGAATCCAATCTGCGGGACATATTGAATTCATTAAATATTGCAAATCAAGTACAATGAACATACAGGAAACCAAAGAAGAGTCATTTAATTCGGGTGGTTGATTCAGGAGACAAAATCTAATTTGCTACTAGCCAGATCTTAGACAGACATAAGGAATTAATTTTAAATTGCAGATTTGGAGGGAAAAGTCTGATATGTATAGAGTTGGTTGATTTATGCTTAAGGTGTTGAGATTTGATATCGGTAGGTGAAGCAACAAATCTTGCAGATACAGAGAGTAAGAACAAAGACTAAAAGAGAGCAAGAGCAGAGACGAATAGAGAGTAACGAGCTGAGATTGAAGCCTAGGGGAAGTGAGTAGAAAAGAGACAAGTCAATCTCAAGAGAAGATCTATAAGGTGTTGTAAAACCTCATTTGCAATAAGGTACTTAGATTGTATTCAATAAATACTCACTGTAATCTCTGAGTGGGTTCTTAGAGCTAGGGGTTGGTGCTCCTTGGGTTGGTGCCCTAAGTGTTGTAATCGGTTTTACCTGTGAGGTTGGATTGGAGTAGTAGACTCCAACAACATTTCTCACTGAGGTTTTTCCCAACCATGGGTTTTCCTTATATACACTTGTGTTATGTGATGTGCTCTTATGTGTGTGTGTGCTCATGTGTTAGTATCCCTACTCATGGTTTGTGATTATTAATATTAAAGCTTAGATCTTTCAGGAGTAAATATTTTTTTATTGATTACCACTAATTCACCCCCTCTTAGTGTTCCATTGTGTTCCAACAATTGGTATCAGAGCCCTAGGTTCCCTAGTTGAAAAGATTCCTCTAGCTTTGGTAGATTCTAGTGTATGAACACAATGGTAAAATTTGAGTCAATCTGTGCACCTATGTTTGATGGTTCAAAATATTTTATTTGGTCTTATAGAATGGAAGTCTATTTGTCCTCCTTAGGTTATGATGTTTGGATGTCAGTTGTTAATGGTTACCCCATTCATGCTAATCCTCCTATTGATCTTGAAGAAAAAAGAAGTTATGACTACAATGCTGAAGCCACTGAGGCTATTCTCAGTGGGCTTTTTGATGATGTATCTTCAAAGGTGGACATATGCAAATCTGTAAAGAGCTTGTGGGATAGACTAAAGAAACTTTATGGTGAAGACTCCACCATTGTTGAATCAGATTGTGGAAGCAAGAAGAATGATAGAACAAACAGATGTCCAAATGATAAAAGAAGATCATACAGTAGTTGCAGTGAAGATGAAAAGAAAACTATGACTTTCATGGCATAAGAGGTCCAAGGTGAGGACCATACATCAAGAAATGAGAGTAGAGTTCGATCTAGAAAGCAAGATGTATTTGGCAGTGATGATGAAGAAGAAGTTGAAGCTAAGGTATATCTTGAAGGAGAACTAGTGAGTGCACTCGATGAATTTAGTGAGGTGAGGAAAGAATATAAAAATTATAAGAGTGCTGCTATAAAGGAACATGATCGACTAAGCATAAGCCTTGAAGAATCAAATTAGTGTATTGTTGCTATGACAACTGAATTAGAAGAACTCAGAAAGGTGAGGACATAATACAAAATGTATAAAGATGCTACTATTGAAGACCAAGACCGGTTGAATAAGTATCTTAAAGAGTTAGAGAAAACTATTAGCAATTTGAAAGCACAAGTGGAAGGACATAAAAGGATAAATGAAGAATCAAAATCAGATTTTGATACCAAGAAGTGTAGGTGTGACGAATTAGAGCTAGAAGGGGAGACTAAAGGAAAAGAATGTCAAAATCTAAAAGATGAAATAGAAAAGCTAACAATAGAATTGGAGAAGTGCCAAAATGAGCTCAAGATAGGAATTAAATATGAGGGAAACACTAAGGATTTGGACAAAATGTTGAGTAAACAAAAGCACTCTAAGGATATCAAAGGTGTTGGATATGATGTTGGTCAATGCTCTAACAACAAGGACTCATCTAAGAAGGAGATAAATTTTGTTTCCTCTAGTGATAATGGTAATAAACAAACTGATGCCCTCCTAAATGGCACAAGATTAGTCTATGATCAAATAACACAAAAACACACAAAACATTAGTGTTAGTCAATCGAAAAATAATCTAAAAAGGCATACCAAAAGAGAGACTACAAGCATGCAAGCATATTTAACTATCAAAGCAAACATGATGAGGCATCTCCAAATACCTCCTAACATACTCTTAGTTCCTTCTCTCTTGTTCCTCTCCTCTCCAAGTTCCAAAATAGTGTAGCTCTCAGCAGCTTTTTGCACTATGGATGCTTATGGAGGATTGAGATTGTAGTATAGCTCTAAATGTGAAATAAAAAGCTAATACTAATGCTAAAATGATGTATTTTAACCAAAAAGACAAGATGTTAGATTGCTTATGCTAAAATGCTCTCTAAAAATGTCTATAGCCTAAATGCATACAAGTTTTCAGGATCTGGATTATGAAGGAATGAGCTCTATTTATAGGAAAAATGGAGCAATGGATGGCCAGGATTGAAAGGTTTAATCAAGGGTCAAGCTTGAAAGTTGGGGATCCATGTGCACAATTGGCACCAATAAAATAGTGACAAGTGTCAACACAGGATTGGGTTGAGAGAAGAGGTTGGAGGCATTAAAGGCCTGAGAAGACCTCATGGTTATCTAAAGGCTAAGGGTCAAGCCTAAATTAGGATTACCCACTGGATTAAGAGTTAATCCAAGGATAAACCTTTGTGCAAATGATTAAGAGATAATCATGGTCAAAGCATTAAAGGCTTGATGAGACCCTTGGGTTGAGTAGAGGTTGAGTCAAAACAAATGTTTTAACCATGTGGGAGGGTTGAATTAACCATTAATGGTTATTGGAGACTTTGGGGATTAAGTGGTTGAAAGTTGGAAGCCTTCAATGGTTATCAAAGACTTTGAGCCATTTAGTGGTTGAAGGTTGAAAGCCTTTAATGGTTATCAAAGACTTTTAGACTTTGAGAAGTGACTCCATTTTGTTTAGGAATGTGACAATAATTAGGGGATGGATTAGACTAATTAGGAAGGGGTTAGAAGAATCTAGAAGGGGATTAGATTTTGCAAGTGGATTTGGTGGGTGAGGGAAAATAGGATTTTATTTAAAATAAAAATTCATTTATTTCAAAATGTGTGCAAGTTGCATTTGTAGGAAAATGCAAGTGGGGTGGGGATAATGATTTAAATAAATGTTTTATTTAATTTATTTAAAAGAGGAATAGGGGGATTTAATTAAATAAATAGATTTTATTTATTTAATTGATTGTGAATTTGATTTAATGAATTAATTAAAATAAATTGAATAATTTATTTAATTAATAGAAGAATGTTTGGGGATGAATTAATTAAATATTAATTTAATTAACTGATAGCTAGTGGATTTTTAATCAAATAAATACGAAATATTCATTTAATTAAAATGGACAGATTTGTGTGACTACATTTGCCTCTCTTTGAGACGGTGCAGTTTATCGCATCGTTTCAAAGAAAGAAAAATTGGTGTGAAGAAATGCCCCATAAAATGTAATTTTTATGGGTGGTATGCCCCCTCGAGAGATGGGCCGATAAATTTCAAAAAAATCGAGCGATCTCTCGAAAAAGAATGAAAATTGGCAGGGGGGTAGAAGAGAAGAAGTTAGGCATACTGGGGAAAAATAGAAGAAAACGGGGGAAACATGGAGAAATGGGGGGCTCGGGAAGTTCACGGGGACCACGGCTATGAGCGGGGCGAAGTTACGGTGACAGCGGGGGGGTATAAATGGGGTGAAAGGGGTGAAAATAGGATCAGTTGTGACCGCGATCAGTTGAAAACTTGAGCTCTGACAGTGACATTTGGAGGGGCAAGGAGGAGCTATGATGCCGTTTCCGATCACCGAGCACCGATTTGAGCGAGTGCGACGATTCCAGCGCCCAGCCGACTATGGACCAGTGGTACGCAAATTCAAAAACTTTCTTTTCATGCATTTTTGATATGTTTTTAGCTGAGTCCAAGTCAAGTCGGAGCAAGAGCGCTGGAACTAGGTTTTTAGCGCTTTTGCTCCATGAATTAGCGCTATTGTAGGGTTAATTGAGCGCTATTGATGTGTAATAGCGCTATTGTATAGCGGTTTTAGCGCTTTTGGTTTTGTAGCGCTATTGCAGAGTTTTTTGAGCGCTATTGATGGTGTTGTAGCGCTATTGTATATAACTAGCGCTATTGTAGATAAAATAGCGCTTTTGCCTTAGGATAACGAGATGCCCCAGTTTCGGACAAAATAAATCTCCGGATGACTAACGATTGATGGATGGCGAGGTGTAGTGGGAGTTGTTTTGAACCATAGCAGCCCGATGAGATTTAGGTCATTTGTTAGGATAAATGCCTGTTGAAGCCTAGGCGGCCATGATTGCTTACCTGTTGAGACCCGAAGATACTTGATCAAAGTATCTGATGATAGTCGAGGTTTAAACTTAAGAAAGTTTGATAACAAAACAACTGATTGGTGGTTGAATGATTATGTGTAGGAGGATCTGCGCGTGTTGCAGTTACGCGAGCGCCACCCCGCGACACAGGGATTACGAGATCGGTTGACACAGATAGAGATAGACTGTATTGCAGCTACTGGGCTCTACGAGGTGATGCATATGCCCGTGATTTGGATGAATCACGGCCTGGTCATAGCATTGGCAGAGCGATGGCACAGCGAGACGTGCACGTTCCATCTAGCCCAGGGAGAGATGACGGTGACTTTGGAGGACGTGTGGCGTATCCTTCGGATTCCGATTCGGGGGCAGCTGGTGACATATGATAGATCCTAGGGGACGGTGTCTTGTCAGTGGATATTTGATGAGGATGTATACATCGATGATGGCTCGATCGCATGGGAGGATATAGCGGCACTATATGAGCCCCTTCCAACAGTATTGTCCGGGATCGTCGGAGGACTTCTGTGTCCCGACAGGCGGTCACATGGATTGGCAGTGGGATGGGGACAGGTGATAGAGATGATGGTGACTAAGGGGACCCGATATGCCTGGGGGCCGTGCGTGTTAGCGCACATGTATCAGGAGTTACACGAGGTAGTGTACAGAGGGTGGGGGTCTCTAGCAGTGGGCATGACGCTGCTGCATGTGTGGGCATGGGAGCACTTACCAGTGACTCGACCAATGAGTCTGAGATTCCGAGCCGTGGACCAGCCCTATATGTTTATGTATAGTGGTATGATGAGCCAACCCCACTTGGGGAAGCTAGAGTGGTGGCGACGGGCATTAGATGATTTGGATGCAGTGATCTGGCGGCCATACTTGGAGTGTGAGCCATGGGAGGATGATGCGGAGGCACTACCGTATTGCTTCATGACCCGATTCCTCATTGGGAGGACCTTGTATCATGTAGTGAGACAGGTGCCGAGACGGGTGATGAGGCAGTTTGGACGGCAGCAGGGACTGCCGAGTGGATCAGGGGAGTATGCACGAGTGATCTGAGAGCGGTATGCATGGGGTCCAGTGCTACCGTATGATCAGGCACTGGCAAAGTTCCGGACACTGCAGGCGAGGCCATGGGACTCACGATCGAGGGTCGTGGATGCAGGGGTGACAGCAGAGTATACACAGTATCGGGCGGCGCACCCGATGCTATGGATATCAGACCCGACAGAGCCGATCCCAGCTTTTGAGGATGAGAGGGGACGGGGACGAGGATGGAGAGCAGGAGGTCGAGGAGGAGGAGGAGGAGGAGGAGGAGGAGGAGGAGGTGGAGATGGAGGTGGCGGAGGAGATGGAGGTGGCGGAGGAGGTGGGGGAGGAGGAGGAGGAGATGGAGGAGGAGGTGGAGGAGGTTTGGGGATGCCGAGGCAGCGGAGAGGGAGAGGTGGACTACCTCTTCAGATATCACAGGGACCTTTGATGTAGGGAGGAGTGCAGCTGAGTGGGAGGGGGATGGAGAGAGAGATCCCGATGGATATAGGTGCAGGAGAGGGTGGTGCAGGGGAGGGACCTACTGGAGTGGGTGAGACAGGTGCGGCAGGGATGGACATGGGGGAGGGAGCTACTGGGGATCTGCGGGAGCATATGATAGGTTATTTGCAGACCCGGGTGGAGAGATTAGAGGAGGAGATAGCAGCTAGGGATGTGCAACTATTTGCACATGAGTCAGAGCTGACAGTGGTGCTGCGGGAGAGAGATACTGCGGTGGAGAGATTGGCGGAGCTGCAGGAGAGAGTGCGGACTGGTGCACAGGGGCCTTCAGGGGAGATTATGAGGGAGATGCAGCGAGCTCAGGCGGAGATAGAGTACTGGTGGGGGTTATATGAGCAGGTGGTACCGATTAGCCAGCGAGCTCTCAGCTATTCACAGATGCGGCAGGCCAGATCCGAGCGATCACAGAGGATGCAGAGCAGTGGGGGTGTGATGGGTCCTCTACGGCAGGAGAGATCAGGGGATGCGGGAGGGAGCGGGGGTTCGATGAGGCCTCCACGGAGAGATGGATCAGGTGGTGCAGGTACCAGTGGTGGAGTAGGTAGGGGTGGTGGTGGTACAGCATCTGGCCAGAGTGGCATTTGAGAGAGCATTTTTGCATACATGTATTGTATCATTTGTATATTTTTTTTTTGGACTGTATCTTGGATGGCTCTTTGGTAGCCGATTTTGTAGACTTCATTGTACTTTGATATATGAGATGATATATATGAGGAGATCCCATATTGTGATGATTATGCATGTGATGATGGATGGATGTTTATGCATGATGATGATTTATTGCTTAGATGTATACGAGATGTTTCTTTTATGCATGTTTTTATGATGATTTATGATGTGAGATACTGACATATGAATGCAGGTTTACATATATATGATGTATTTGATTTGTGATGTAATGCTTTATGTATGGAATGCCATGATGATATATGCTTATGCTTGATGCATGAACAGGATTTTTGGTATTTCCTATTGCAATGTAATGATGAGATGATTTATATGATGATGTTTGAATGAATGATGTTATGTATGAATATGCATCTAGATGTGTTTAGATGAATGTAATATGGATAAACAAAATGTAAAGTATAAATGTTTATATGAAAATGTGTAAATGAATGCAGATGGATAAACAAATGTAAAGTACAAATGTTTATATGATAATGTGGTAAATGAATCAATGTTTTGTAAACAGATGGTCTTATGAATCTAAATGCTTTTAAATATGTTTTGTAAGTACAAATGATAAATGGGATGATACAATAACTAATGGATATAATAACTGTACCTTTAAATGTAATGATAATGAATGTAATGTGAAATGAATCCTAAAATGAGCTTTATAAGATACTTAGTGATGAATGAATGCATCGTTTAACTATAAAGAAAATGAATGCAAATGATAAATGATGAAAAGTTTAATAAAATGATAATGGATAATTGATATGAAATGAATGCTTATTTTAAATGATTTAATACAATCAAAGACAATTTAATCCCATGAATGGATCTAATTATTTATGATCGATGCAATGATGCAAATGATTTTAATGAAAACTAATATCCACAATGAACTATATGCAAAGTTTAAGTTTTTAAAATGACATGAATGGACGTAATGCAAGATGCACCTAAATGTAATGATGATATGACCATGAGGAATGCAAGGTTTTTTAAGACTTTGCATGATGCACTGATGATGTATCAGAGTACTCGGTCGTGATTGTATCCAAGACTAGCTTAATTTTCTCATTTTTGCATATAAAACCTCTATATGAATAAGTGAACGGATGGGTGATATGCAACGGAATGCAATATATAAACAGATGAGATGAAATGACGATCCATAGTGCTCTATTTTCATCATTGAGCTTTAAAATGTTGGAAGAGAATACAAGCATCTTGACACAATGATTCAAGATGACCTGAGTATTTCTTTCATGGATTTTAATATAGCAAGTTAATACAAACGACTTGATATAAGGGTCAAGTCAACCAGAGTATTGCTTGCGGAACAGACAAGGATCATCTCCTTTCATGCATGACTTGGATCGTCCTCCTTGATCTTAGGCTGATCAGATCCTGAGACAAGTTCATACCGTACTAAGAAAATAAAACCTTTATCCAATTTGGAGGAAGAGGAACCAAAGAATGAGCATTGTACCTGCAACCAAACAGTATATATACATAAAGAATAAAAGAATATGGATCCTTGGTAATGGTTCATGTCCATATGGTTGAGATATACGCTGTAGTCAGCAAGCCGTAGTGATCTATGACTGCATTTGGCATAAGATCAAGTAGCTTAGTGAACTTCCCACGTAGACACCATTAGTACATGCCCCAGAACTTCATCGGAAGTAATGCGCAAACGATACAAAACAATGCTGAAAGATCCCGATACAGATAAACGAACGATTGTACTCACAAATCAACCAAGTATTTGATAGCTTAACATAATTTTCCTGTCAAAGAAAACGTCATCTTGTCTTTGTTTTGGTAAGGAAGGATGCATCCTTGTTGAAGACAGTTTTGAGTGTTGATGTTAAATGTGTGGTTTGATTTGATAAATGGTCGTCGTGTGAGTATTTTGTCAATGCTTGTTTTTGGTATCTGCATGGATGGGTATGTACAAGGGGTTGTCATGTTTTTGGGTGATTTTTGATGGTTTTTCGATGTTTTTGGATTTTGTGTAATAGTTTTTGAATGTTTGTGGATTTTGTGAGTCATTTTTGAATGTTTTTGGATTTTGTATTGTTTGTGAATGTTTTTGATATTTTCTGGGACATTTTTGAATGTTTTTGATATTTTTGATGATTGCCTGAATGAAGAGTGTAATGACACATAAGACAATGTAGAATCCACTTCCATCACGAGGGTAAGGGTATTGCCCTCAGTTTGTAGACCTGACTATGAAAAGGTGGGATGTTAGACGCATGGAGTACTTTCTTAATTGCAGATCAAATAACAAGCCATGGTTGGGATGGATGGATGTGTGTGTGAATGTGATCGCAACGAGCCTGAAAGATACTGGAGCCATTGCCTTTACGAGTGGCGCCTGTTTGCCAGGTTTTCACCATCGCACTTACCCAAGGTGCCACCAGAGTGGTTGTTCACCGTTTGGATGCATGATTTTTCTTGAATTTTTGAATGTTTTTGTATTTTCTTCAGGACATTTTCTGAATGTTTTTGGGTATTTTTCTGGTATGTAGGGAGGCCTGATGCCTTGTACACCTTAGGTATAAAACCGTTTGAGGTGCATGCTGTTGATTGGATCTGCAAGTGGTTCTCCTTCTGGTGTAGCCAACTGATATGCCCCAGACTCGAATATAGCAGTGACAACATATGGGCCCAGCCAATTTGATTCAAACTTGCCTTGATGTTCTCTGTTTGGTTGGTTGTGAGGATTCTCTCGAAGAACAAGATCACCTACCTCAAATGTACGAGATCTAACTCGGTGATTGTAGCTTCTACTCATGCGCTGCTGATAGGCTTTGAGGTGATTGTATGCAGCTTGTCGTTTCTCATCAAGTAACTCTAAGTCCTGAAGACATGAGACTCTGTAAGCTTCATCATCGATGAGATTGTGCAAGGAAACCCGTAATGATGGTATCTCAACCTCAATAGGTAAGATAGCTTCAGCACCATAGACCAATGAATAAGGAGTTGCACCTGTAGGGGTTCGAATGCTAGTTCGATATGCCCATAATGCTGGATTTAGTTGAACATGCCAATCACGACCGGCATCATTGACTGTTTTCTTGAGGATCCTTAATATGTTTTTATTGGATGCTTCGGCCTGACCATTGCCTTGTGGGTAATAGGGGGTGGAAAAGCGGTGTTGGATATGAAATTTCTCACAAAGCTCACGGACATCCTGATTTTTGAAAGGAAGACCGTTATCTGTGACGATGGACATGGGTACACCATACCGATAGATGATGTAGTTGAGGATGAATGAGGCGATCTGCTTGCCGGTGACTTGGGTAAGTGGAACAGCTTCGATCCACTTTGTGAAATATTCGGTAGCGGTAATAATGAATTTATGGCCATTGGATGAAGATGGATGAATCTTACCCACAAGGTCGAGGCCCCATTGACAAAAAGGCCATGGTGTTGTGATTGGTTGTAGTTCCTGTGTTGGTGCATGTATCAGGTCACCGTGAACTTGACATTTCTTGCATTTTCTGACAAAGTAGTAGGAATCCTTTTCCATAGATGGCCAATAGTATCTAGCTCGCATGATCTTCTTGGCTAGTGATGGACCACTTGAGTGAGTCCCGCAAATTCCTTCATGTACCTCTTCCAAAACCTTTGTTATCTCATCCTGTTCCAGACATCGAAGGAGAGTACCATCAAGACCGCGTCGGTATAGGGTTTCGGCAATAATGGTATATCGAGCAGTTTGGCGAATGAAGGTTTTTCGTTGGTTATTTGATTGGTTGGGAGGAAGGGTATGATCACGGAGATAGGTGTAGAACTCACCGTACCATGGGGATTCGGAACCAACAAGGCGACATATCATTTCAGATTCAGGGATATCATAAGCGGGGATCCAAAGCTGTTCTACCAAGAACTCGTAGCGTGTTGAATTTTGTGGAAGATCTAGGAGAGATGCGATGGTAGCCATAGCGTCAGTAGCTCGATTCTGATCTCTGGGTATCTGCTCAAAAGTGATAGTAGTAAATGATGTCTTTAGAGTGTCCACCATTTGCTTGTATGGCATGAGTTTATCATCTTTGGTCTGATATTCATCTGTTGCTTGTCGAATGACCAGTTGTGAGTCACCATATACTTGTAGTTCTTGTAATTTCCATTGTACGGCTAACCTGAGTCCTGTGATCAAGGCCTCATACTCTGCTATGTTGTTTGTGCATGGAAATGTGAGCCTGTAAGAATTCGGGATGCTATCACCTTGAGGTGTGATAAACAGAATGCCTGCCCCTGAGCCGTGCCTAGTGTATGAACCATCAAAATATAGTTTCCATGGTTGTACTTCTGTGATCATGAATATCTCTTCATCTGGAAAATTAGAAATGAGGGGATGATCGCCTATGAGTGGTGCATCGGCCAACTGATCTGCAATAACCTAACCTTTGATAGCTTTATGGTCCACATACTCGATGTCAAATTCACTTAGAATCATTACCCATTTGGCCAAGCGACCTGTCAATGCTGCTTTGCTGAGTAAGTACTTGAGTGGATCAATCTTTGCAATGAGTTGTACCTTGTGTGTCAACAGATAGTGTCACAATTTAGTGGCTGCTAAGATTACTGCTAGGCAAGCTCGCTCGATAGGTGTGTAACTGAGTTCATAGCCAACTAGTGTGCGAGAGATGTAGTATACAGCACACTCTTTACCTTCTGCATTATGTTGTGCAGTAGCACACCCAGTGCTGTACTTGTTGCTGAGATATAAAGTAACAACGGTCTACTTGGATCTGGTGGCATCAACAAGGGTGGATTCATGAGATAGTCTTTAAGTGCCTGAAATGCTTGCTGGCATCTGTCATCCCATTGAAAGCGTATGTTCTTGTGTAGCAGGTGTGTGAATGGGTGACACTTATCAGCCAATTGTGCAATGAATCTTCGGATGGATTGAAGCCGTCCTTGTAGTGTCCTTAGCTGACTGATATTCTTTGGAGGTGGCATGTCCATGATAGCTTTTACCTTTGCTGGATCGACCTCAATGCCTTTGCTTGAGACAATGTATCCTAGAAGCTTCCCGGAGGTCACTCCAAAGACACATTTCTTTGGGTTGAGTCGAACATGGTATTGTTCCAGTCTATCAAAGATTTTATCTAAGATGTGAAGATGTCCTTCTCTAGTAAGTGATTTTGCTAGTAAATCGTCCACATAATCTTCCATCAGAGTATGCATCATGTCATGGAAGATGGTGGTCATTGCTCTCTGATAGGTCGCTCCTGCATTCTTTAGACCAAAAGGCATTACATTCCAGCAGTATGTGCCCCATGGACATGTGAAGGCTGTCTTATGTTGGTCCTCTGGTGCGATCTTTATCTGGTTGTATCCTGAAAAGCCATCCATGAGTGAAAGCATGGCATGTCCTGCTGTCAGATCCACTATGATGTCAATATTTGGAAGGGGGAAGTCATCCTTAGGACAACCTTATTTAGATCTCTGAAGTCGGTACAAATGCGGATGCCCCCTTTTGGTTTGCCGACAGGCACAATATTGGAGATCCATTCTGCATAATCAATTGGTCTAATGAAACCAACATCTAGGAGTTTCTTGAGTTCTGTTTTGACTAGCACTGCAATCTGGGGATGCATCTTACGAAGCTTCTGCTTGATAGGTTTGGCTCCTTCTGCTACGGTGAGGTGATGCATGACTAAATCAGGATCAAGCCCAGGCATGTCCGCATATGACCATGCGAAGTTGATCTGACGCTTCTGGAAGAACTCTATGAATTGAGGCTGTTCCTCTGGAGTGAGAAGAGATGCCAGATGTATGATATGAGGGTTTTCAGGAGTCCCTACATTGTATTCTTTGGTTTCCTCGATAAGAATCATTGATCGTTCCTGTTGTGTACTAGCAGGGAGGATGTCAAACCCTTCATCCTCAGGTGCCTCAGAGAGGTTTTCACCATTGGATACGCTCTTTCTTTTTACTTTTGTTGGATCAAACAGTGCCACAGTGTGGTTTTCACTGGAAGATCCATGTTTTAATGTTATATTTTTGCAGCTGAAAGGTTTGGCATCCGCCCCGAAGTATGCTGCGCTATTAAGTTCAATGGCGAATCCAGCTTTGTGATCCCCGCTTGGTAGATTATCCCTTAATTCCAAAAAGTCAATGATAGCCTCATCGTTTTGGAAGAGGTCAAGACATGGGGGATTTGGTTGGTTCCATTCGATGAGTTCAGGGTGGATAATGGGCATTACTTCATCGATTAGGTTAAGTTCGTTAGAGGTATCAGTGAGGGTTAAGACAGTGTGGTGAAGGTTGTTGATGGTACTCTCCCTGTCAGAATCAGGCGTAGGATGAGACGTAGGGTTTATGGAAGATGTTTCCAGCTCAGGTACCCAAGTGGTCTTTATCTGTGCTTCTCCGTAAAAAGGGATGTCTTTGCGGGGTGGAGGTGGTGATGTGTCTTCCTCATCTGAAGTGTTAAACTGTACAAAATCAAATTCCCACTCATGTGAGTCGGTCTCTGAATCACTTTCCAGCATCCGATTACTATACCATACTGGGATGTCTTTGGAGTTAAATACTGCAGGTGTGATTGGTTGATGTACCTTTGTAGTGATCGGTGCTGCAGGAAGTTTGATGGGGATCAAGGAATCTGATACGGGGAGTATCGGTAATATTGACTCAGTGGTTTCTGCTGGAACTGCTGGTGCCATAGATACTGCTGCGGGTTCGGATACAGTTGCTGCTGCTATGGGTGCTGCTGATGGGATTACTGATTCGTTTGATGGGATGAGTGACATTGGTGATGGTTGCGGTGGAGTTGTGAGCCTTGATGGGGCAGTGGGGATAGTGTTTGATGGTGCTTTGATTATGAAAGGTGTCCTCTTTGCAGTAGGTGGGCAAAATGGTTTGCTAGGTTTTCCTTTGAATCTGAGTTTAGGAAGGATCTCTTTTTCAAAGCCTAGGCCAGTATTACCTTTGGGCTTGAATTCTGGTAGCAGAGGTTCATGTCGTCCTTGTTTGCAGTATCCCAAAGCACTCTGACCATCATATCCCATTTTTTGCATAATGAGGAGGCCTTTGCCATATTGTTCCGTAGGAAGTGTAACTTGTGGTTTGTCAGTGGTGATGGGATCTTAATAGATCCAGTCCGCTAGGTCCTCATCTTGTGTTTCTTCCTCTTGACTCTTTCCAAAGATGAAAGGCGTCAAGGTACATGCTGGCGTGATTAGTGGTTGCTGGAGTAACTGCTGTGGTTTACCATGTGTTCTAGGAGAAGCGGGCATTTGTCCCACACAAAAGAGCTGACTCAAGTTGTATTCTCCAGGACCTTCCTCTGCTACTTTCATCTTTAGCTTTTCTTTCTTGGGTATAGGGGTGTTAGAACTGGTAAGAGAGGCGGGACTTACATATGATGTGGAGGAAATGGCTTCCCTATTATTAGGAATAGTAATTTCTGGTTGATGGCTGATATTATGGCAAAATGCAAAGGGATTTGCATCGCCCAGGATTGTGATCTCTGTACCGTTATGTGGCAACTTGATACATTGATGGTAGGTAGATGGAACAGCTTGCATGGCATGTATCCAAGGTCTCCCTAATAATAGATTATATGGCAGAGGAAGGTCCAGAACCTGACAGATGATGTGCTTTACCACAGGGCCCACTCGGATTGGTAGTACCACAGCTCCTTTGGATGAACACTCTGCATCATCATAGGCCTTGATGGTGATCTTCTTGCGAGGATCCACTGATTCTATTGCATATCCCAATGCTGTGACCAACTGTAGTGTGCAAATGTTTAGGCCTGCTCCATTATCTATCAAGACTCGCTTGATCCTGTGTTGGTTGATAAAGCCTTCAATGTGTAGCGAAGCATTATGAGGTTGTTGGAAAGAAGAGTTGTCACTTTCAGAAAAAGTGAGACAAGGTGATGACTTTAGATTTCCAACCATGGCTTGAAACTGGTCCGTATTCAGGTTTGCAGGGACTGACGCCTCTTGGAGTGCTTGATCCAAGATTGTTTTATGAGATGGCAATAGGCGCAATAGCTCTAAAATGGATATAAGCGCAGGCGTTTTGTCTAATTGTTCCACAAGATTGTACTGCTTTGGGATGGAGGTGGTGCCTTGTGGAGCTGCCTTTATGGTGACCTTGCCACGACGTGTAACAACATTGCAATTTGAGGTGGGATTTTTGAAGGTTATGGTTGCAATTTGTTCACTGGCATCATACAGGTGATTGATAATGTAATTATATGCAACTTGCGTATAATCAGTGGTATCAGGACCTCGTCTGGACGTCAAAGGACCCCTTTGATCTTGTGATGGAAGTGGATTCTTGAACATCTGATGATCATTATTGGTTGTTTTTGGGTCATGCCCTTCAATTTCAATTTCTCCTCGGTCAATAAGATCCTGAATGAGATCTTTCAATCGGTGACAATTACTTGTCTTGTGTCCTCTTCCTTGATGGAACTCACAATGTTCAGTATCCTTCCACCATGCTGGTTTGACTTGGGGCTCATAATTTGATAACTTAGGTAGAGTGATCAAATTCTGAGAAATGAGTTGTCGCATCACCGTTTCAATGGGTTCCCCTAAGGGAGTGTATGTGCGTTTTTGTTTTTGTTGACGGGGTCTTGGTTCATCATGAGATGTGATGTGACCTTGATTAGGAAGAACATTTGTGTTATTTTGAGGTGGAGGATTTTGTCCTGCAAACCAAACCACAGGTTGTGCATTTTGGACAGTCCGAGCATCCACAACTCCATCGTTGATGATATTCTTATTCTTGTTCCAGAAGTTCGGTTTATCACTATTGAAGCGCGGGCGAGGACCATCTTTGGGTTCATTAAAGATTTTGATGAGTGCCCTTTCACATTTTATACCTTTGGTGATCATATCGTTAAAAGAATCTGTATCTTTGACATCCAGGTGAAATTCCATTTCTTCGTTTAAGTTGGAGATGAAAATTTCCACTAGTTCTCGTTCAGGTAACTGAAGAGAACGTCTGCTAGACATTTGGCGCCATCGTTGCAGGAATACTGAGAATAATTCACCTGGTTTTTGTTTGGTGTTGCATAGATCAGCCATGGTGATGTCGCATTCAATATTATAAGAGTAATGAGATAGAAACTTCTGGATGAGTTCCTCAAATGTTCTTATGCCACCTGGTAGTCGGGAAAACCATGATGTGGTTGTTCCTCCCAAGCTTTGGGAAAAAAGGCGCATTAGGTATGTGTCTTCATATGCAACTTCGAGACAAGCGGAATGAAATTCTCGGACATGATCACGGGGATCTCCCTTTCCTCTATATTTTTTGAATTTTGGTGTTTCGAACCCGCGTGGAAAGGGTGGCATATAAAGATTCCTATCAAATGGATAGGGACAGATGTCGTTAAGTGAGAATTGATTGGTCTTAACACCACTATGAAGTTGTTGGGCGAGATTCTCAACTTGTTGCCGCAACATCTCCATTTCATTAGGAGGAGGAGGCGGTGGGTTACCTCGAGGGATGTTATATCTGATGGGATCTCTACGCCTTTCCTCCTCATGGCGACTTTGTCTTTTTGATGCTTGTCTTAATTGGGCAAGATCAAAGTCTGAGGGGAGTTTGGCTCCTTCTTGAGCGAGCTTTAAGAAGTGAGCATCTGCGTTGCTCCTTAGTATTTCATCAAATAATCTGTTAAAATGAGGATTATGCTGAACCCTTTCGATTGTTGAAGGGGTGGGAGTACTTGGGTTTTCATCATTTACATTTCCTCCAAGTGCTTCTTGAAATTCATTGAGGTTGTCCTCTTCTTCCTCAATTTCTATTTCTCGTTGCCTTGATCGCGATCGGGTTTGAGCCATTTTGTTTGCAAGTTTGTGTTTGAAGTTGATTGATGATGATGATGAGTTGTTTTGAGGAAAGATGGATGATTAGTGGATTGTATGATATGTAGATCTCTAGCACTCTAAAGGTAGATGTAACCAGAATTCCTTCTTTGAATTGCTTGTTTGTTTTGATGATTTTTGGATGTGATGAGGTGTAGAGAAATCTGAGATGTGTTACAGATCTTGACTACCTAGCAATGAGAGGATTCACTCATGAACTAGTTTTAACCTGCGTAGATGTGTCTCTTAGGATGAGCTTATCCTAGATGTAGAAACAATCTAAAAAGTGATGTGATGTGTTTGATTTCAAGCAATATCTAAAAAGGAATCTTGGGACAAGAACCTCTGAATGTTTTGAGAGTTTGGAATGGATTTTGATGATGAAGTGATGTATGAATGAGATGATGGATGTTTTTTTCAACTTCAATAAAAACTTTGTGTTACAAATGGAACAAACTCTACTTCTTCCCTTTCAGGCATTGGTGGCACTTCTCGAGCTGTGTTGTAGGTGATACAAATGTTTGGGAAGAAGTTGGGGTTAATCTTTCCTCCTTGATTTGTGTGATAACTCAGAGCTCTATATTGCGTAAAAGCTTTGCGGTTCAATGATTCGGAATCAAACTCGTTTGTTTTACCTTGAAGATAGAGATGCATGCGATGTAGAAAGACTCTATGTGAGACAAAGATTTGTCTATTGAGATAGAAGAATTTCCTCCTTTTGATCAAAGCCTTTGAGCTTAATGGTCTTCTTTTCAAGGTAATATTCTGATGACACTTCTTCTTTCGCAAGATGTGAAGAATGGTCATAAATTTTGTCTCTTTGTTGTTTGTACTTTATTTTTGGTATTTTTGGTTGTGTTGACAGATGTTGGATGAATACTTTGTTTTTTTGGGATTTTATTTTCTAATTTTTCTTTGACAAGAAAACAAAGCAAGCACACAAACACAAGATTGTAGCCTCAAAGGCACAAATGAGTATGGGTCTAGATCAACCCAATCCTTGGACTTGTTTCTGACCCTTCCTTTAGATGTATTTTAAGGTGTAGTTCCAAAGCTTGAAGTCGGCTCAATTCGCACTAGGTCTGTAAAACGAACACACTTCAAACACTTTTTATCCCTATGGTCAAATGGCGAGTTGTGATAAATTTAGCCCACATCTTGATATTTCTTCGACTTTGGTACTACATACCTTATGAATCCCACCGTGGCAGGTAAGGATGTGATATACTAAGTCTTGCACGAGCATAACAAATAGATGATCCCTATGATGGGGGAGTCACCACTTTTATCAAGCCACAAGTGACCTTTCAAAAAGCTATGTTTCTACTCAAGGAAATATGTATGGTGAGTATCTTGGGAGCAAAACCTTCTATGCTCTTGCACTAAATTATACCTCAAATATCCTCAATCAATAGAACAGGTAGGCTACTACTTAAAGGTGTTTAGTCATGTTTGATGGCTTTGGACATAAGTTCATTCTGCAGTGACTCACTTAAGAGCCTTGTAACTGGTGGTGGGGCCCATTTGTCCTTTCGGCCAGTTACACTGTAGGAACAGCTATACCCAAGGCTACAACTTTCGCTCTCACCTGATTTCTATAGCGGCTCGAAGGATTTACCGCTCGAGGTCATTCCCAAGAGTATCGATCCCTTGGCAGGCCTCTCTTAAAAAGATAAAATGTGAGCATTACTAACACTTTTCTCTTGCACCTAGGACCACGAGAGCCAAGGGAGAGGATAGTGTGTGTTAGAAGTAGGTCCACTCGACTGACTTTTGTGCACAAGCATGCCAAACACGAAATTCACTTGTTCTTTTTAATCCAACATTTGCAAAGATGATCTAACTATTTGGAGATGTTGCTCCAACAGCCATGGTGTTCTTTTTAACTTCAAAGGCAATGTGTTTTGTAATCTAGAATTTTGAAAATCCTGGTCAACTTAATGAAAAACACGTTTTGCTTTGAAGGAAAATTTGTTTGTCAAAAATAAATCAAAAACAAGTGGTTTGTCAGTTTTATTTGCACCAAATTTTTGAAATGTGGATTGTAAATTTTAGGTCCCAATTGATGCAATGAAATCAAATTTTGTGTTTATTAATTTTAAGCACCAAAGAAAATGAGGCCTAACTAGAAAACAATGAAAAACTGTTTTTGTGTTTTTAAGTTCTTTTTAAGCACTTTAAATGAAAATTTTTGTGATTTTTGTTGGGTTGTTAACCTGCACAAAGAAAAGAAACAAGTTAATAAAATCAATGCTCAAAGGGGGGGCTTCCACAAGCCTAAATTCTGATTTTTTGGTTACAAGTCAATTTGGGCGACACTCTATCGCAATAGCGCTATTCTGTGTTTTTGCAGAAGCGCTGATTCATACAATAGCGCTAGTCTGCGTGAGCAGAAGCGCTAATTTAAACGGTAGCGCTGAAAGAAGAGAAAAATCTGAGAAGACAAAGGCGCTGGAAGTGTGTCAATAGCACTGAAACTGTGACAATAGCGCTGGAATGTTGTCAATAGCGCTGAAACCTTTTCAATAGCGCTATCTTAGGGTCAATAGCGCTAAAAGAAATCGTTGCAACAGCGCTAAAACGCGTTCAATAGCGCCGAAGCGCGACCTGTGTGGCAATTTCAACAAGCAAAATGTTAATTTCAAAAAAAAAATGATCAGAAGGTTGCGTGTTCGATTCACGTCGGGTTCACCAAATGATGCCCTCCTAAATGGCACAAGATTAGTCTATGATCAAATAACACAAAAACACACAAAACATTAGTGTTAGTCAATCGAAAAATAATCTAAAAAGGCATACCAAAAGAGAGACTACAAGCATGCAAGCATATTTAACTATCAAAGCAAACATGATGAGGCATCTCCAAATACCTCCTAACATACTCTTAGTTCCTTCTCTCTTGTTCCTCTCCTCTCCAAGTTCCAAAATAGTGTAGCTCTCAGCAGCTTTTTGCACTATGGATGCTTATGGAGGATTGAGATTGTAGTATAGCTCTAAATGTGAAATAAAAAGCTAATACTAATGCTAAAATGATGTATTTTAACCAAAAAGACAAGATGTTAGATTGCTTATGCTAAAATGCTCTCTAAAAATGTCTATAGCCTAAATGCATACAAGTTTTCAGGATCTGGATTATGAAGGAATGGGCTCTATTTATAGGAAAAATGGAGCAATGGATGGCCAGGATTGAAAGGTTTAATCAAGGGTCAAGCTTGAAAGTTGGGGATCCATGTGCACAATTGGCACCAATAAAATAGTGACAAGTGTCAACACAGGATTGGGTTGAGAGAAGAGGTTGGAGGCATTAAAGGCCTGAGAAGACCTCATGGTTATCTAAAGGCTAAGGGTCAAGCCTAAATTAGGATTACCCACTGGATTAAGAGTTAATCCAAGGATAAACCTTTGTGCAAATGATTAAGAGATAATCATGGTCAAAGCATTAAAGGCTTGATGAGACCCTTGGGTTGAGTAGAGGTTGAGTCAAAACAAATGTTTTAACCATGTGGGAGGGTTGAATTAACCATTAATGGTTATTGGAGACTTTGGGGATTAAGTGGTTGAAAGTTGGAAGCCTTCAATGGTTATCAAAGACTTTGAGCCATTTAGTGGTTGAAGGTTGAAAGCCTTTAATGGTTATCAAAGACTTTTAGACTTTGAGAAGTGACTCCATTTTGTTTAGGAATGTGACAATAATTAGGGGATGGATTAGACTAATTAGGAAGGGGTTAGAAGAATCTAGAAGGGGATTAGATTTTGCAAGTGGATTTGGTGGGTGAGGGAAAATAGGATTTTATTTAAAATAAAAATTCATTTATTTCAAAATGTGTGCAAGTTGCATTTGTAGGAAAATGCAAGTGGGGTGGGGATAATGATTTAAATAAATGTTTTATTTAATTTATTTAAAAGAGGAATAGGGGGATTTAATTAAATAAATAGATTTTATTTATTTAATTGATTGTGAATTTGATTTAATGAATTAATTAAAATAAATTGAATAATTTATTTAATTAATAGAAGAATGTTTGGGGATGAATTAATTAAATATTAATTTAATTAACTGATGGCTAGTGGATTTTTAATCAAATAAATACGAAATATTCATTTAATTAAAATGGACAGATTTGTGTGACTACACAAACCTTCATAGCCAGGAATGCTCCTAGAAAGAAGATTGATTTGACTACTACTATTGAAGACATGAAGATGAAGGCTGCTGCTACAAAGAAGAATAATGCTGATCTAAAAGGAAAAGGAAAATTGAATGAAGATGGCTGCAACAAAAATAAGAACACAAGAAAGTCTAGAAGACCTTTTGCTGGAATAAGATCGGGACATGTTGCTTCTTACAAGAACAAACAAATTTGGAGACAAAAAGGATCAGAAGAAATGACTGTAGCAAATAAATAGTCCAAGATTAACCACCGAGATAGGAGAAGAAGTGGAGCAAACCAACCTGCAAGATCTCCATATGTTTGAAAAAATAAATTTGTAAGTTATAAGCCATCCTTCTCTAGTTATTATTTTGTATTTAAAATTTATGGCCATATGGAAAGTGAATGTAGGAAAGGATCTAGCAATGGTCATGCTGATTTCTCTAGAAATAAAATTGTAGTTTGTCAAAATTGTAATGCATTTGGACATAAAAGTTCAAACTATAGATTTATGTATAGAACGGCTCCAAGGTATGGGGGCAAGAACGTTTTGGTTGTCCAAGGAAATAGGGATATTGTTTGTTATAGCTGCAATAAAGTTGCTCATATGAGTCATGAATGTAGAAAGGAAAGTTTTTAGTCATATGGAAACCCCTACACATACTCTTTCAACAAAAATGTAAGGTATAACAACTATGGTTAGCTTGGAAGAGTGGGTATAACTCATGGAAGACATGAACATGCCTAGAATAGAAAAAGAGGCATCCCTAAAAGGTCAATAAATTATATTGTTCCATCAGTTGTTGGTCACAATGGCATGGTTTGGAGAAAGAAAACAAATCAGTTTGATAGATGCCCATCTACTTCTCCATTTAGAAAGAACACAGTGAGCTATTACTGTCACAATTTTGGCCACACTGCAAGGTACTGTAGAGCAAGGGTTGTCCAGAACAAGAAAAAAATTGATGTTGCTCCAGAATTTGTAATGAAGAAGAGGAATGAAATGAAGCAAGTTTGGAGGACGAGACAAAACACAACAGGTGAGAATGGCAAGAATGTATTCATGGGCTAGCATAGTGCATTTCATGCACAAGTGATGTCTCCCTAAGCTTAAGGAGATGCAGAACCTTAGGGGGAGATACACATTGATCATACCTTTTTTCCCACAAAGTTTAAAAAAAAAAAAGACAAGTGCAAGGATAGGATGTTGCAGGTATAAGGAAGACCATGTTTAAAAAGAAGACATGGAGGAAGAAGATGACATGGCAAATTTCATAGTTGATGATGATGAAGTGGAGACAAATGATTTATGAAGAGGAGAAAATGTAAATGCAATTGAGGACATTAAGTGATAGAGAGGACCCTGATGAGGAGTGATTGTTTGTATGTATAAAGATTGATTTATATTTTGAAGAAAATACTTGTTTTCTTGCTAAGAATGGTTGAGTTGAAAGAATATATGCCTTAGTGGTGATTAAGTGATGAAGACATATATACCTAGTTGGCATATAGTTATAGTTTACTATGATATGGAATTTTGTTGTAGCTGCACATCTACATATGAGATTGATTACTACTGCAAGAGCCAACAAATGGTCTACACAACTAAATGGTTGTAGGATAGGCCATTGAGGATGAGATGGAAGAAATCAGATAAGATGAAGATGCAGGATATTTCAACATGGGAGTTGCAGGTCTTAGGGGGAGACAAGTGATTTTTATAAGCAAGATTGGTACTGCTTCTTATATTATAATAATGATTCATTTGGCTATAGCAAGGAACATTCTCATGTGTCAAAAGGGGGAGAGTGATGAGAAGTGCTATACAAAGCATTCAAGTTGGTATCAGGTGAATTCTTACTGGCAGCTAGGCCCCTTTCCGATTGTTGTCAAAGGGGGAGAGTGAAGATTTTTGTTGATATCAATGCCAAAGGGGGAGATTGTTGGAATTGGAGTTGTCATTGATGTCAATATGTGTATGTGCTGATCTGATGAGGTTTCAATGGAATGTTAATCGGGTTGCATAAGTAGTAAAAGAGATCATAGTGATCATAGCGATCAAGCTGATGGATCAAGTTGATAAATTGTTGCAGACACTGACAATGCCAGATGAGGGGTCTATGAAGTTCCTATTGGATGTCTTGAAGCTGTAGTTGTGAAAATAACAAATCTTGCATATCGGCAAAACCTCACAAAGTTATATTGATCAAGTGTTGTGTTTCTCAAGTGATCATATCGAAATAGCTAAGCTGATCAAATGCTGTGCAGGTGAAGTGGTCATATCAGAATAGCTTGGTTGATACCCAGTCATGTGGAGGAAAGTGCTATCGACATAAGTCAGGCAAATGTCAGGTCGTGTGTAGACTCCTTTGTGTTTTGTCATATCGGGATATCAATACCAATCACGAAGTTTGTGCTACACATCAGGATAACTGACAATGGTGACACAACGAGTTTGTGCTATGCCGACATAGAAAACTACTCCAACATCGTTGTGTCAGAATAGCTATGCCAACAGAGGAGAATGAAGAGAAGACTCCCTGGTAAGTTCATCAAAATAACATATGCTGATACGAAGAAGGTCCATTGGAGTTTGATTTCAAAATAGCTGCGCCAATGATTGATTAGGATTGAGTCATCAGAATAAGGTCGTATTGACGGGTTAGAGTTCAAATGTTAATCCAATAGTGTTAACTATTCTGATGGGTATGCACTTTGAGATGCCTTATGCTGATGAATTTTGTCACCACAGAGTTGAGCTTTTGGGATAACTATGCCGATAAAGGGAGGCTGACAAAATGTCATCGAAATGACTTGTTCTGTCGATCTAACATGTTTTCCCATTTCAATAGTTTTGATTAAGTAAAAATTGGTTTTTGAAAGGAACCCAAACCTTTTACAAATCAGGAGAGTAATAGAACTTGAAAGAACCGTGCTTGATCATTCCAACAACAAAAATTGATCCCACTCGAACAAAAAGGGATCTCAACACACATAACATGAAGAACCACAAAAAGACAACAAAAGGAAAGCAAAAAGACAACACAAAGACTAAGACAAAGACCGAGACCAAGACAACTAGATATTTTTCATGATATCTTTAGCATGCACCACCATTTGCTTCATGTTGTTCGCTGAGGTCTTTAACTCATCCAGCTCTCGACCCTTGATGTCGCCCTTGTTCCTGGTGTTGGCTCTAGTCCTCTTCTCATGACCTTTTTTGTTCAGCTGATCCTTGTCCCCCTCTTTATCTTTGATGTTATCAAATCTGTTAATCAAAATGTTCATATTGTCCACTGAGGCTTTGAGAATCTGGAAGTTCTGTTCAACTATCTTCTTTACTATGAGTTCCATCCTATCAACTCTACTGTACAGATTGTTCATAGCAATTTCCATCCCTTTCACCTCTTTATTTCCTTCCATCTCCTTAACCTATTTTTTAGTTTCAATAATTTTACTCACCATGTTTTCAATGGCTTCAACATTATTAATTGTCACCACCAATTCTTTGACATGTTCAGATAGAGGTTTGTTGCCTATCGTGGCTCTTTTGACAACATTCATATCCTTCTTCAGGTTGCCTATGTCTTTCACCATTATACTGACAATATCACATAAACCCTTAATACTCTCATTTTCTCCAAAACAATCACTAGATTTTCCCCTTTTGTCCTCTTGATCCTCTTTCTACAGACCTTGAGTGTTCAAATCCTCATTGCTCCCCTCAACCGGGATATCATCCCCCTCTTTACCCTGCCCATTATCATTTTTAACCTCTTCTACCTCCTCATCAGAATCAATCGAATTTTGATTAATATCTTTGTTACCTCTCTTGCTGATGTTCTTCTTCCTTTGGGTTTGCTTTCCGGTGCCTTTACCTTTCTTGCTTTTGATGAATTTACCTTTGAAGGACTCGGCCTCAGACTCCAAAATATCTGAATCCACCACTATCCTCTTTCTCTTTCCATTGTTCCTCCCCTTTTTACTTAGTTCCTCTGACTCGCCTTCAGTTTTCGAATTGAAGTTAAAACCACTAACCTCACTCTCTGTTTCCTCATCCCTTGCATTTTTACCTTTAATAGGTTTTTCAATGCATTTCCCTTTCAACAATTTATACACAAGAGACATAAGACCCTGATGAAGAGCATGGTCGCCCTTGGGGTCTTTCTATATCTCTTTGATAGTATGGTCCATGGAACATGCAAGAGAGTATGGCAAGCTTACCTTTTCCCCATGGCGGAAATGGTTGAGCAACACAAAATGGTGCCCATAAGCTCTCATAAATCTTCCATCCAATGTTATATAGGTAATTGTAGCAAACAAAATGAACCTCCATGGCCTGCATATACATTTTGGGGAGTGATAGGAGTTGTCGACCTTTACCATTTTCTTCTTCTCACCTTCCATGATAGGAAATTTGTCTGCTGCCTTATCAGAGATGCTGCGATATCTATAAAATTTCACGCCCTCTGTCATCATCCCCGTGGCTTCAGCAATAATCTCCTCATCCACAGTCATCATCTGGGTCCCCACCAAAAATTTTCCGTTCTTCCAATTCTTGATAAAGTGCTTAGTGACTGTTGGATCTTTCCCACTAAGCCTCTCTATAAACACACTTAAACCCCCCTCCTGAAGAATATCCCAAACCTCTTTGTTCTTCCTCCATTCTGAACAAGAGGTAGGTTCGAACCTTTTTTTGTTCCCTCCCATTTTTCCTTTGAAATCACTGAATTTCCTACTCTCGGCTTTGATTCTTTTTCTCTGGTTTCTATTGTTACCCTGAAAAACAACCTTGAATCCGTGCCAAGCAATTATGAAAAGACATTTAAATAAATGCTCATCACCACCATTGTAAGCCTTCATCGAAATAAGTGGAAGAAGCATTTAGAAATTATGGTTGATGATGCCACGTTGCCTCATTTGGATATGACCTAGATCAAGCAAGGATTTTGCTTCACATGCAAGTTCGCTCTCACCATTAATAGTAATGATTTCCTCAGTTCTGCAGGCCAAGTTGGTGGCTCAGTCAGCACATGAATTATCTTCCTTGTACACGTGTGTGAAAACACATTTTAAATGTGTCACTTATTTTCTTCGCTACTTTAATAGCATTGTTTATTGACCAAGATGGCAGGAACTCCTTGTTCAAACATTTTATTATATTCAAAGAGTCTCCTTCGCACCAGACTCTGGTGCAGTTGGCTTCCTTTGCTAGGACCATCCCATGCTAAGCTGCCATAGCCTCAACATCATGATTAGTTTGATTTCCTATAGGTATGCATTTAATGATTTTACATTTTCCCCATTCATCCCTTAGGACCACACCACATCCCACTTTACCAGGGTTACCCTTTGAAGCTCCATCAAAGTTGATTTTCATCCAACAATTGGGGGGACATTCCCATTTCACACCCTCTCTAGGATTAATCTGAAATAATCTCATCCTTTTAATCTCCACTTCTTGAAGATTATTTGATCATCCTTATCTTGAGGGTTAGCAATACCACCTATGATATTAATATTTTCCAATATGTTTCTTTTATTTTCTCAAACACAATTTGAGCCTTAGATACATCCTCTCTGAACACTCTTTCATTTCTCTCTTTCCATATACCCTAACATATATGGGGTAAGGCCAATTTACATAACAAAATTGTAGACTTATTCCTTGATGGGTGCTGCCAAGAATTAAAAACCTCTTGAACTGATTCTGGGAAACTCCAACTAATATTGAAGTGATCTAGACATCTTCCCCAGATATTAGCAGAGAAGGGACAATGAAAGAGTAGGTGGTTAATGGTCTCCTCATTCTACATGCAAAGAAAACAAACACTAGGCATACAAATACCACTTTTTCTGAGGTTATCAATAGTTAGAATTTTATCTTGAAGGGCTGTCTAGAAGAAAATATTAATTTTAGGTGTTAGGCCTTTCACCCAAGCCTTAGCCCAACAAGGACTATCCATTTTAGAAAACTGCTGATAATAAAGAGAGGCCACAGTAAATTTACCATTTGTTGTGAGTTTCCAGATTAATTGATCTGCATCTTCCACCACCACCATGGAGTTCATTATTTTGTTCAGACTTCCCAGGGATGGATCAACTTGGGATAAATCCTTCCACTGTCCATCTTTTCAGTAGTCACCCACTATAGAGCCATATTTTTCCTTGCACAAGTTCCAAAATCTACTCCAATCAGGACTTTCACTCAAAGGGGACTCGAGCAACCAGGAGTCTTCCCAAAATTTGATAAGGTTTCCTTTCCCCATTTTCCATTTCACACCTTTGGCAATTAGATCTCTTGTTCTTGAAACATTTTTATAGATATTGGATCCAATTGGGATATCTTCCACATTGAGGAAACTTAGAAGTGTAGGATATTGCCTTTTGTACTTGTTGTCCCATATCAATTTCCATTCTCCCTAGTTATTATACCCTCTCCAAATTTGCTTGGCCATAAGAAATTCATTCATGTCTCTTATTCCTCTTAGACCCAAACCTCCCTTTCTTATTGGTTTACAAATCTTATCCCACACAATTAGATTCATTCTCTTCTTCTCCTCGACCCCTGTCCAGAAAAAAGTTCTTTGAATTTTTTCAATAGCCTCTGCAAACTTGGTTGGAATTCTGAAAAGGTTGATGGCATAAAGAGGAATACTTTGAAGAGTTGATTTCAAAAGCTGAACCTTACCAGCTTGGCTAAGAAGAGAACCTTTCCAAACTGCTAACTTCTTATGGAATTTGTCCACCAAAGCTCCCTAGAAAGTTTCAGGAGGATCTTGGCATAAAGGTAGCCCCAAATAGGAAGCAGGAAGACTCCCCAATTGACACCCCAAAATGTTTCTTATTTTTATCTTTCTTCTTTCTAGAGTATTGATGAAGTAAACAAAACTTTTAGCCCAATTAATAAGTTTCCCAGTAGCTGACCCATAACTATCCAGTGCTTTCTTTAAACTCCTAGAATCCTGCACTGAAGCCTTCCCCATAATAATAAAATCATCCACAAACTGTTGATGGGAGAAAACTTGATCCGCTGAAGATGGTTTCAATCCACAAAACTCTCCCTTCTCAACCAACTTTCCAATGCATCTCCCCAGACATTCTGCCATGATAATAAAATAACTGGAGATAGAGGATCTCCTTGTGTGAGTCCCCTTGAGGACTTGAAAAAGGGGGAAGGAGACCCATTAATTAAAATAGAAAAAGAAGCAGAAGAGGCTAATTGCCTAATAAGACTAATACTTCTAGAACAAAAACCAAAAGCCTAAAGAACTTTCATCATTAAATCCCAGTCCACTCTATCGTAGGCTTTGGATAAATCAAGCTTCAGAAGAAAGCCATCTTTTTTAGCACTAGACAAAGAATGAATGTTTTCATGGACCGAAATTATCAAATCCAAGATTTGTCTTCCTAGGACAAAACCACTTTGCTGAGGAGAAATGATAGAAGGAAGCAACTTCAGGAATCTAGAAGTCAGAACCTTAGAGATGATCTTGTATAGAGAGTTGCAAAAGCTTATAGGTCTGAATAGATCCATGGAATCGGCTCCCATCTTTTTGGGAATAAGATTAATAAAAGTGCCATTTATCTCTTTCAAAATTCTTCTAGCACCAAAAAACTCTTTCACAGCTCTGGAAACATCATCTCCAACAATATGCCAGTACATTTGAAAAAAGAACATGGGAAAACCATCCGGGCCCAAAGCCTTGTTACCTTCAAAGGAGTTGACAACTTTCAAAATCTCATCATTGAAAGGGACAACAGTTAGATAAGAGTTCTGATCTACCTCCAGGATAGATGGGATACAATCCATAAGGTTCTTTTGAGATTGCAGATCCAAATTCTGATCCTTAGCAAGAAGGTTGGAGAAAAACTCCATGGTTGCCTTTCTCATAGATTCTTCCTCTTCAACAATTCTACCATTAACTTTAATCTGTGATATCCTATTGATGGCCTTATGTTTTAAAGTGTACATATGAAAATATTTAGTGTTTCTGTCCCCTTCCTTCAACCAAACATTTCTTGACCTTTGTTTCCAAAAAGTTTCTTCTTTTGCTATTATGTCATGATATCTCATAAGAATTTCATCTTCAGCATCTCTTGAAGTATTAGTATATCCATTATTTTGAATCTCATCCTGCATATCTTTTAGATCTTAAAGAATAGTGGCTTTCAAAGCAAAGATGTTCACAAAGCATTCCTTATTCCACCTTTTAACATTTTCTTTCACAAACTTCAATTTTTTAACCACTTTATACATAGCATTGCCTTCAATTCTGACCTACCACCATTCCTTGATTTTTCTTTCCATATTCGGGTGTTTAGTCCACATTCTCTCAAATCTATAAGGGAAGTGTCTTCTTCTATTCTTGGCATCAACCATGAAGGATATAGGATAGTGATCTGATCCTGCCCTTATGTGAGCAGATAAAGAACAAAAGTAAAAATTAAACCAATCTAGAGAAATAAGATCTCTATCAAGTCTGACCTGAATTAAGTCCTCACTGCTCCTTCTATTAGTCCAAGTGTATTTAACTCGTTGCAAATCCAGGTCATGGAGAGCATTATTATTGATGAAGTCCATTAAATCCAATCTACTGTCCAAATTGGTTTGGCTCCCTCCCTTTTTCTCATTTTCCTTCAAAGGGGTATTGAAGTCCCCCATAATCATCCACCCATCTTCAATAAACCTACTTCTTAACAAGGTTAAATTTTTCCAAAAATAAATTCTGCCAATCTTAGTGTTAGGAGCATACACATTAGTTAAGACCCATGAGGTTCTCTCTTTCAAATGCTTAAATCTGATACAAGCTAGATTGTTATCCTGAATCAACACTTGTCCCTCTACAGTGTTTTTATTCCAGAAAGTAACAATACCTCCCAAGGCTCCTTCTGAACTACCACCGCTAACTTCTCCATTACTAAACATTTTCAATCCTTCAACCTTTTCCTTTGAAATTTTGGTTTCTTGAATCAAAAAAATATCCGGGTTTTTGTCTCTAATCATACTTTTAATTAAATCATGTTTGTGAGGATTATTCAATCCTTGAATATTCTAGGAGATGATCTTCATGGTTTTTTAGAAATACCTCCCGCAAAGATGGTTCTTTATGTCCCATCTGCTATGTTCTTGCTTGTTTCCATAGTCCTCTTCTTTGCATTTGAGTATCTTCCTGGAGAAGTATGCTGAGCTCCCACATCCCAAAGTCTACTTCTGGTATTTCTGGTTGATGTATTATTGTTGTTGTTGTTATTATTCTTTTTTTTGTTCTTAATCTTTCTTTTATCCTCCATTACTTCTTCTTCTTCCTGCTTTGACTCACTCTTTCCCAATTCCTTTTTGATGTCTTCCTCATCTCCCCATTTTGGCTCATTTTCCTCTGGAAAAGTCAACTTTACCTAAGCTGGAGAGGCTAATGAAATCTCTGACAGCCCTTGATCAAGGACGTTATCAGGTTGTGCATCTTGGATCTAGCTTGCTCCATTTTTTGACTCAAATGATTTTGATACTGAATTAAAATTGTCTCCTTCCTCTTTATTGTCTTTGGATTGATTATCCCCCTTATTCTTCTGACCGTTATTTCTATTCTCAATCTTATCTGAGTTTTTTTCTATCTTATCCTTTTCCTTTTCCTTACTTTGGCTACTGACTTGTGACTCTCTTTTTCCATCATTTGAATCCTTGCCAATCTGCTCCTTTTCCTGATGAGCGATCTTTTTATTATCTCCTTTCTTCGTATCATTTCCCAACTCTCTGGCTAACACTTCCTCTGTCCTTCCAACCTGGGACTGTTTCTCTTGATCCAGACCATCAGAAGGCGATTCTTTCAAAGAGTTGTCCACCTTGCCATACTTTAGTTTGGGATTGAGATTTGATCGCATTACTTGGGTATTTTTTAGCCCAGTGCCCTACTTTCTTACAATGAAAGCATGCAAAAGGGATTGTTTCATGAACAATATTCTGCTTCCATTTGCCAATTTTTTATTCTATCTCTATTTCCTCTGGTATATCCATTTCAGGCCCAACTCCTACACAGATTCTGGCATAAATAAGTCTTCTTCTGGATGTCGTGACTGGATGAATGGCGATAAGCTCCCTGAAAGCATTGGCTATTCCTGCAAACACATCTTCCTCCCAATATTCCATTGGGAGCCTAGGAAACTTTATCCAAACTAGAACTTAGACCATAAAATTATCCTCTCTTCCCACATTAGGGTACCATTTCTAGATATACATTAAATATTTGCCTATCGCCCAAGTACCGTTGTAAAGGATATTTCTGCTATCCTCCTCACAAGAGAAAGAAAAGGAAAGGCATCCTTTGTTCATAGCAACCACACCAACCTGACATTTCAAGTTCCATTTCCTCTTAACAAACCCACGAATGACCTCAATGTTTGGTCTCATCCCAAAAAAATTGCCAATCAAAGTATTTTCCATTCGAGCAATGTTATGATCTATAATTTGGTTAGGAATAGAAATGGCAAACTTTCCCTGAGACACATTCGAGGTATTTTTAACTGGGGGAAAAGATGACTTACCTTTAGGTTTGACCCCAAATAGAGAGGACCATTTACCGATGTGTCTAGTCGATCTAGGCCCCCCCTTTAGATCCCCTGAATTTGGTGGGTTCTCAAGATCCTTCCCATTAGATTCTTTTCCTTGCACTATGTCCTCTAAACCGCTTGCCACTTACTATCTTGGAATTACTTTAGGTTTACCGCCTCCAAAATTTAAATTTTGAACCTGACCATTTCCCTTGCCTGCTGCTATCTGCTCTTCTCATGAGCTGGGACCCCCTCTTGGGTCCCCTGAGTCCAAAGGAACATCAGGTTCCTTACCATCTGAACTCTCCCCTTCTAAAGGGCTCCCTGAATCTCCTGTTGCATACTGTCCTGTTGCTGAACAAGTTCTCCTGCCCAAAAAAAATGAATTTTGGGCCTGACCACTCCCCTTTTCCTCCCCGCTCTGCTCCATACTAGGATTGTTTCCAGAATGATTGTTAAAGGAGTAGCACTACTAGAGGTTTTTTTTCCCAAAATTTTTAACCATTTTGATAGTTATGGATATTTCGATATGTGGTTGTTTGGTTTGAAGTCTTTTAGTTTGGGGTAACCTATGCCGATAAGGTGTGTCAACCAGGAGATTTTACTTTGGGATAGCTTATGGCGATAAGAGATATCGTAGGTGAGGTTTCTTATCAGAGTTACTCATGCTGATGAAAGGAACAAAAGACATCGCAAGGTGATCAAGATAGGTTATAAAGGCAGAGTAAGTGGTAGAAGTCTGCCCGACAGTGTCTGTTATGCTGATGAAGGGACAAGGTGTTACATGGGGATAACTATGGTGATGAACATGAGGAAAGAGAAATAAAAAAGACATAATAGATCGGGATAGGTGTTTATAGTCAACCTGATGTGTTTGTTGAGCATCCCTCTAGGCAACTCGATAGTCCACATAAGCCTTGATCAAGTCTGAACAAATGACGTGGCCTATACGGAGCGAATTAGATAACACTTGTCTAAAAGATGAATGGTTACTTTACCAACATATTTGAAGATTGTAACCAACTTTGCAACCATGTTTGTGAGTTGATAGACTCAGAGGTCCACAAGGATGCCAACTAGGATTGATAGAGTGACCTAGACATTGAATGTGATGACATGTGTGCTCCAGGTGGTCAAACATAATTGTAGGGTTGTTGAACAAGGTGTTGAAGGTCTAATGTAGTTGCTGATTGATTCAAATAGGGAAATTCATCGGTGAATTCACTAATGGAGGATTTGTAGCAGATAGGTGCATGACTCAAGATGATCAACATGCAAGAGATTAGATCTTAAAAACAGGCAATGAGATCAGATAAGTAGGTGAAGTAGCTGAATCCAATCTATGGGACATATTGAATTCATCAAATATTACAAATCAGGTATAATGAACATCCTAGAAACTAGAGAAATGTCATTTAATGCAGGTGGTTGATTCAGGAGATAAAATCCAATCTACTACTGACAAGATCTTAGACAGACATAAGGAATTAATTTTAAATTGTAGATTTAGAGGGAAAAGTCTGATATGTACAAAGTTGATTGATTTATGTAGAAGGCGTTGAGATTTGATATCGGTAGGTGAAGCAAAAAATCTTGCAGATATAGAGATGACCATGCTGAGAATGGATAGTTGTGAAGCTGCTGAGTTGGCAAGACCATGTGGATAGATAACAAAGCAGATAGAGAGTGGTCTAATGATGTTTTGCTAAGGTGTTCAAGGTAGTGGCACGTGGAACCACCACAGTGATAAAGTTGTAGAAGCATTAGGAAGCATATAGATAACAACAGAAATAAGAGACCAAATAGGAGAAGTGTAGAAACCAGTGCGTGAGCCAAGGCAGATAGGTAGAGGAAGAGAAGTGAACTAAGTAGAATATAGAGAGTTATCTGTAGAGACAAAGATTACGATAAAAAGATGAGATTGGTAGCAAGCTGAAACAGAGGGCCAAGAGAACAAAGAGTGGAAGCATGAATAGATAAGAGGATGCAACAACTAAACCACAAAGAAAATAGACTTGAGCTTGAATTGGAGTGCAATAGAGACTTGAGACATAACGTGCAAAGCTAAGAGGTTAGATAGAGAGTAAGAATAAAGACTTAAAGAGAGCAAGAGCAGAGATGGATAGAGAGAAACAAGCTGAGATTGAAGCCTAGGGACAGTGATCAGAAAAGAGTCAAGTCAATCTCAAGAGAATATCTGTAAGGTGTTGCAAAACCTCATTTGCAACAAGGTACTTAAACTATATTCAATAAATACTCACTGTAACCTCTGAGTGGGTTCTTAGAGCTAGGGGTTGGTGCTCCTTAGGTTGGTGCCCTGAATGTTGTAATCAGTTTTACCTATGAGGCTCAATTGGAGCAGTAGACTCCAGCAACATTTATCACCGAGGTTTTTTCCCACCGTGGTTTTTCCTCATATACACTTGTGTTATGTGATGTGCTCTTATGTGTGTGTGCGCTCATGCATTAGTATCTCTGCTCATGGTTTGTGATTATTGATATTAAAGCTTAAATATTTTGGGAGTAAAAGTTTTTTTGTTGATCACCACTAATTCACCCCCCTCTCAGTGGTCCATTGTGTTCCAACAATTATGTTTCATTTATTGACAATTTTAGTAGGACATGGGTATATTTTCTAAAGAGTAAATTTAAAGTTTTTAGTCGATTTAAAGAATTTAAAGCAATGGTTGAGTTCCAAACTGGAAAGAAAATTAAATGTTTGAGGACTGATAATGGTGGCAAATTTTTTTCTAATGATTTTGATAGATTCTGTAAAGACTGTGGCATTAATAGACATAAGACAACTCCATATCCTCCATAGTAGAATGGAGTTGCAAAAAGAAAGAACATGACATTGATGGAGAAGGCTAGGAGTATGCTAAGTGGTGCTGGTGTAGAACAAACATTTTAGGTTGAAGTTGTTGCCACTGCTTGCTACCTGATTAACAGGTCTCCTGATAACTCAATGATGAACCACTAGTACCAAATCGGTACTGAGAGAGGGGGGGGTGAATTAGTATAAGCACAAATACAGTCCAAAACTAGTTTGACAACAAATACTCCAAATGACTGGCAAACAGGGATACCGGTTAAAGTAGAGTGCAACTGGTAGCGCCCAGAACAACTCAAACAATCATAAACCGGTCACTCACTAAGCTTTCCTCTTAGCTCAATACTATAGTACCATTACACTCTCATGCATGAATAGGTAAACTAACATCAGAACTTCATAACAGTAAGTTCAATATGTTTTATAGACAAGCATAAAACATAGAACCATCATATGCTAAATAGGTAATAACAAAGCACCACAAGATAAAAGCATTACACATGACACACATATTTTTCACGTGGAAACCCAACTGGGAAAAACCACGGTGGGGATGATTACCCACAAGTTGCTTTTGAACTCTTTTGAAGTTCGCTCTGTTAGGAGCCTTGTCCAGTTAAAGACATTACAATGGGTTCTGCTAGGAACCGATCCTGTTAGGGATCACCCGGTTAAGGGATGGCTATAATACTCGGTTAAGGGTTAAACCCAGTTAGGGTTACCTTGTTAGAGGATTTCAAGAACTCAATAGCTAAAGGATCTCCAGATCTCTATAGCTTCTCAGAACTCATTAACCTTGAGTTACCCTGTTAAGGGATTTGAATCAAGCCGATTAAGACTACCCTGTTAAGGGATTTTGCATCAAGCCCAGTTAAGGCTACCATGTTAAGGGATTTCACAATTGTTGAAGTGGTTAAAGATCAATAGGAATTACAATGATATGGTAACAACACTCAATGGTAATGCAGAGCCATTTTGGCTCCTCTTCTCCTTCTACATATTCACTTTGTAGGTATCTCTTCTCTCCTTTGGTCTGGCAAGTATCACATATCACTTCCCTTGGATACACACTCACAACTTTTGCCAACAACCTTAGAAAGAAACACAACATTGACCTTATAGGAAACAGACAGGTCGGTAGCAAAAACCCTAAACCCTAAACCTATTAGTTTAAGCAATTCAAGTGGTTCAATCCTGACCGTTGAATCATACTGCATTAAATGCAACAATCTTGAATCGATCTCAAGACATTCTCCATCGTCCATTATCCACCAATTTCATGGCGGCTGATAACCCATCACGCGTTATCACCGTTTGACAAACTTCACACATTCCCGAGGTAGATAGGAATAGTCTTCTTCATGCAAGATCCTTCATGCACACAGAGCTTACGTGGCAACATGATCTGTTCTCCATTATACTGCTAACTCATCACACAAAGTTCACCGATTGAGTCACACAGGCTTGAGGTACTCCAATTGAAAATCCTGACGTGGAAACTACCTACCAACCGGTAGTCACATAATGCTTCCATGTGCCGGTTCCTATAACTACATGCCGGTTCATCTTGAACAAAATATGCCGCTTCACTTTAGCATATAAACTGGTTCATACATATGCTGGTTCTCTCTTCTCACCTATCACTCACCTATCACATGTGTCATTTCACATTATGTCACATATTGACATCAATGACAATCATACAATGTCATTATGTCTTCATGCCGATTCACATAATGCCAACAATCTCCCCCTTTGGCATTGATGGCAATATACAAAGATATCTTCTCTGCTCCACATCTTCTCCCCCATTTGCTGTAGATATCTTTTCCGCTTCACATCTTCTCCCACTTTGACAACAATGCCAAAGTGGAGGCACAAGCATCTCTGTTCCATTATGGTGCTCCCCCTGAGGAGTAGCATCCTTCAATACATCAATCAACAAAAAATTGACTTTGCAATACTTGACTGATGTGGAACAATTACTTTTAGTTCACCTCCTAAAGGGGCAATACCCCTAATTCACCTCTTAAGTGCACAAATGTAGTCTTTGGGAGAGGCTTGGTGAATATGTTTGCTAACTGCTCCTTACTGGAAACATGTTCCAGTGCAATCTCTTTATTCTGAACCTTTTCCCTCAAGAAATGATACTTAAGCTCAAAATGCTTGGTTCTAGAATGTAAAACCAGATTCATTGAAATATTGATAGCACTTGTATTATCACACAATATGCTTACCGGTTCAGATACAGGGATCTTGAAGCCTTCTAGTACATGCTTCATCCAAATTGTCTGAGTGTAGTTCTTGAAAGCTGCAACATACTCCGCTTCCGCTGTAGACTGAGAGATACAACTCTTCTTTTTACTCATCCATGAGACCAGTCTACCATCGAGAAAGAATGCACCTCCAGTTGTGCTTTTCTGGTCATCCATATTACTTGCCCAATCAACATCTGTAAACACTTTCAGATTGACATCATTGCTGTATGGGTACCACAATCCATAGTCAACTGTTCCCTTCAGATACCTAAGAATCCGCTTGACTACAATCAAGTGGGATTCTCTGGGACTTTTCTGGAACTTTTCTGGAACCTTGTAGTAATTCCAATTGCATGTGCAATATCCGGTCTGCTATGCACTACATAATGCAACTTACCAATCATTGATCGGTATTCCTTCTCATCAACCAGTGCAGAATCATCCTCTTTTGTCAATTTGCAACCGGTCACCATCAGTGTACCAACCAGTTTGCTATCTTCCATGCCAAAAGTCTTCAACACCTCATTGACATATTTGGACTGAGTGATAAAGATTCCATCTTTCATCTGCTAGATCTACAGTCCAATGAAGAACTTAATCTCCCCTATGAGTGACATCTCAAACTCTTTCTTCATCTCATCAGCAAACTCATGACTCATCTTGTCATCTGCTCCAAAGATAATGTCATCAACAAAAACCTCATAGATCAGGATCTGATCTCCTTCAGACTTCAAGTAGATATTTCTATCTTCACTTGTTCTCTCTAATCCAATCTTCACAAGATGGGAATGTAGGTGCTCATACCATGCCCTAGTTGCTTGCTTTAGACCATATAAGGCTTTATGTAGCCTGCACACCATATCACTATCTTTAGATAGGGAAAACCCATCTTGTTGCTCTATATATACCTCCTCTTCAAGTACACCATTTAGGAATGTAGATTTTACATCCATTTGATATACTTTGAACCTTTTAAAAGCTGCATATGCAAGAAGCATACGGACTCCTTCCAATCTAGCTACAGGAGCAAAGGTTTCTCCATAGTCTTCTCCTTCTTCTTGAGCATATCCTTTGCACACCAATCTGGCTTTATTCCTAATCACTGTGCCATCCTCATTCAACTTGTTTTTGAACACCCATTTGGTGCCAATGATATTTTTATGCTCTGGTCTAGGTACCAAGGACCATGTACCATTTTTCTCTATCTGGTCAAGTTCCTCTTCCATTGCCTTGATCCAATCTTCATCTTTATGAGCCTCTTTGAATGATTTAGGCTCAAATTCAGAGATCATACATGAGTTTTCTCTGATCTTTCTTCTTGTAAGGATTCCTGCATCCTTATCTCCTATGATCTGCTTAGGATCATGATTCAGCTTGACATACCGAGGAATGGTCTTAACTAGTTCTTCTTGCTTTTCTTCTTCATCCTCATCTTCATCAGTATTAGCATTCACCGGTTCAGGAACACTATTACTGGTACTTGGTTGACTAACAACCGGTTCCCAGAAGGTTGCAACCAGTTCATTTATAGCTTGCTCACTGCCAGTTTCCTCAGTTTTCTCAGAGGATTCATCAATTCTTACATTTATACCTTCCATAATTCTCTGAGTTCTATTATTGTAGCACTTGAAAGCTTTACTCTTGGTGGAATATCCTAGAAATATTCCCTCATCACATTTAGCTTCAAATTTGCCCTGATGTTCACTCCTCTTGATGTAACATTTTCTACCAAATACCCTAAAGTAGCTAACCACAGGTGTCTTACCGGTCCAATACTCATAAGGAGTTTTGTCCTTACCTTTCTTGATGAGTACCCGGTTCATATTGTAGACTGCAGTGCTCACCGCTTCTCTCCAAAAGGTGTGAGCTACCTTTCCTTGAATCAACATGGTTCTAGCTGCTTCAACCACAGTCCGATTATTCCTCTCTACTAGGCCATTCTGCTGTGGAGTCCGAGGGGTAGACAACTGTCTCTTGATGCCAAATTCTTCACAATACTTGTTGAATTCACTAGAAGTGAATTCCCCTCCTTGATCAGTTCTGAGACACTTGATCCTTTTATCGCTTTCCTTCTCCACTAATTCTTTGAAAGCTTTGAATTTCCCAAAAGCTTCAGATTTGTCTTTCAAGAATTTGACCCACATCATTCTTGAGCAGTCATCAGTGAGAATCATGAAGTACCTATCACCCTGCACACTTCTAGTTTTCATAGGACCACATAAATCAGTATGCACAAGATCAAGCAGGTTGTCAGTAGTGAAAGATTTACCTTTAAAGGTTGACGAAGACATTTTCCCCAATTGACACTCTCTACACAAGGTATTATCCAGTTTTCTTAGCACCGACAACCCTCTAACTGCCTTGATCTTACTAGCCTTCACAATGTTATCAAAGTTTACATGACAGAGTCTCCTATGCCATATTCAACTATCATCAAGCTTAGCCATAAGACATGTACTTATATTAGCATTCAGATGAAATAGGTTACTTTGGTCTGCATGCCGGTGGCCACCAATTTACCATCTTTTCCTTTGATTCTGCAAATTTCATTCTTGAATTCCAGAGTGAGGTGACTATCATTTAGCTGGGCAACACTTAGAAGGTTGTGTCTAAGACCATTAACCCAGTATACATTGTCAGCACTACTCTTTCCATTCGGAGAGATGGACCCTCTGCCTTTGACCATGCACGGTGCATCATTGCCAAAGCGAACCACACCACCATCATACTCCTCCAAGGATAGAAATTGGCTCTGGTCACCAGTCATATGGTGAGAACAACCATTGTTAATGATCCACTCATTTGAATTATCAAACTGGGAGACAAGAGCCTTCTTGTCTGCCACATCTTCCTTTACAACAACAAACATAATGTCTTCATTCTCTTCATCTTCTGATTCCTCATATGTGACACCTTCATCAACTGCCACAAAATAGTTTCTCCGGTTTCCTCCTTTGAATTTCTTGAACCTTTTTGGTTTGTCCTTGTTATCGCCATTAGGACAGTTTATAGAAATATGTCCTATCTGGTTACAAGAAAATCATTTCAAAGGTAGCTTACCTTTGTATTTACCGGTTCCTTTAGGAAGCCTCCTAGCAAGGAGAGCTTCAAATGCCATCAGAATCTCCTCATCATTCATTTCTCTGCTCTGACTAGGTTCCCCACTAGTGCTAGCCTCTTTTCCTTTTCTGGATGGTATAACAGAGGCTTTAAATGCTGATTTAGTCTTTTGAACACTGCCATCAAAACTATTTAGCTCATAGGCTGTTAACTTGGCTATGATGGAGTCTAAGGATACTTTAGACTTGTCTATTGATCTCAACTCCTGAATAGCAGCAACCCTTATTGTATAGACTGGCAACAGGGATCTCAGGACTTTGCTTACCACAGTGGAATCTTCTATTTTACCACCTGCACTCTTGATTTCTCCAACAACCATTTTGATTCTTATTCCATACTGCTATATGGTCTCTCCTTCAACCATCCGCATATCTTCAAACTTCCCTCTCAGGCTTTCTTCCTTAGCCTGTTTTACATGTTCATCACCACCATAGATATTTTCAAGAGCATCCCATACCTCTTTGGGATTTGCCTTGTCCTGAACATCAATAAACTCAATGTTGGATAGACTACTGATGAGGACTTCCATGACTTGCCCATTTTCTTGTATCTCTCTCTTTTGGTCATCGGTGAGAGTATCGGTAGGGACAACATATACATTCTCAACATAACTCCAGTGTTGAACACCCATGCTTCTGATGAATATCTTCATCCTATCTTTCCATATACCGAAATTTTCCTTGTTAAACTTTGGACCTTCCCTCTTCATCATTTAACTAGGATCTTTACCTCAAGCGGTTAAGCTTACAACACAGAGGACCTGGAGGGCTCTGATACCAATTGATAACTCAATGATGAACCACTAGTACCAAACCGGTATTGAGAGGGTGGGGGGGTGAATCAGTACAAGCACAAATACAGTCCAAAACTGGTTTGACAACAAATACTCCGAATGACTGGCAAACATGGATACCGGTTAAAACAGAGTGCAACCGGTAGCACCCAGAACAACTCAAACAATCATAAACCGGTCACTCACTAAGCTTTCCTCTTAGCTCAATACTATAGTACCATTACACTCTCATGCATAAACAGGTAAACTAACATCAGAACTTCATAACAGTAAGTTCAATATGTTTTATAGACAGGCATAAAACATAGAACCATCATATGCTCAATAGGTAATAACAAAGCACCACAAGATAAAAGCATTACACATGACACACATATTTTTCACATGGAAACCCAACTAGGAAAAACCACGGTGGGGATGATTACCCACAAGTTGCTTTTGAACTCTTTTGAAGTCAGCTTTGTTAGGAGCCTTGTCTGGTTAAAGACATTACAATGGGTTCTGTTAGGAACCGATCCTGTTAGGGATCACCCGATTAAGGGATGGCTATAATACCCGGTTAAGGGTTAAACTCGGTTAGGGTTACCTTGTTAGAGGATTTCAAGAGCTCAATAGCTAAAGGATCTCCAGAGCTCTATAGCTTCTCAAAACTCATCAACCTCGAGTTACCCTGTTAAGGGATTTGAATCAAGCCGATTAAGACTACCCTGTTAAGGGATTTTGCATCAAGCCCAGTTAAGGCTACCCTGTTAAGGGATTTCACAACTATTGAAGTGGTTAAAGATCAATAGGAATTACAATGATCTAGTAACAACACTCAATGCTAATGCAGATCCATTTTGGCTCCTCTTCTCCTTCTACATATTCACTTTGCAGGTATCTCTTCTCTCCTTTGGTCTGGCAAGTATCACGTATCACTTCCCTTGGATATACACTCACAACTTTTGCCAACAACCTTAGAAAGAAACACAACATTGACCTTATAGGAAACAAACAGGTCGGTAGCAAAAACCCTAAACCCTAAACCTGTTAGTTTAAGCAATTCAAGCGGTTCAATCTTGACTGTTGAATCATACTACATTAAATGCAACAATCTTGAATCGATCTCAAGACATTCTCCATCATCCATTATCCACCGATTTCATGGCAACTGATAACCCATCACATGTTATCATCAATCATTTGACAAACTTCACACATTCCTGAGGTAGATAGGAATAGTCTTCTTCATGCAAGATCCTTCACGCGCACAGAGCTTACGTGGCAACACGATCTGTTCTCCATTATACTGTTAACTCATCACACAAAGATCACCGATTGAGTCACACAGGCTTGAGGTACTCCAACCGGAAATCCTAAAGTGGAAACTACGTACCAACCGGTAGTCACAAAATGCTTCCATGTGCCGGTTCCCATAACTACATGCCAGTTCATCTTGAACAAAATATGCTGCTTCACTTTGGCATATAAAGCGGTTCATACATATGCTGGTTCTCTCTTCTCACCTATCACTCGCCTATCACATGTGTCGGTTCACATTATGTCACATATTGACATCAATGACAATCATACAATGTCATTATGTCTTCATGCCGATTCACATAATGCCAACATCTCCTACATCAACCTTTGTTGATAAAATGCCTATGGAAGCATGGTCGGGTCACAAGCCTTCATTGAGACATCTTAGAGTTTTTGGTTGTGAGGCATATGCATATGTTCCAAAGGAGAAGCGGACAAAGTTGGAGAACAAGGTTGTGAAATGTTTCTTCATCGGATATAGTTATGGTGTGAAAGGATACAAGCTTTGGGACCCTATTGCACAAAAGGTAATTCATAGTAGAAGTGTTATTTTTAGAGAAATTAAGTCTCCTTCTGCTACTTTGCAGCCAAAACAGTCTAAAAAGGAACATGTGATTCAATTTTCTTCTACACCTGAAATAGTCGAATCAAGATCCCTAGATAGATAAGAAGTTGAGGAGAGCTCGTCTAGCTCTGAATCTTTTAAAGAGGAGGAAGAACCTCCAACTTAGCTTGTTTGAAGGTCTACAAGACATAGACAACCACTTGAAAGGTTTTCACCTGATGATTGGAGATGTGTTTTTGCCTTGAATACTAATGTGGATGAACCAAAATCTATAGAAGAGGCACTAGGTATGAATGATGCAAAATCCTGGAAGATTTCTATGGAAGAAGAAATGACAGATTTGAAAAAGAATGATACATGGGATCTTGTAGCATTTCCTAAAGGATGGAAGCATGTTGGTTGCAAATGGGTGTTCAAGAAAAAGCTTGGTTCAGATGGAAGCATTGAGAAGTATAAAGTAAGGTTGCTTGCAAAAGGCTACTCTTAGGTTGAGGGTGTTGATTATGGTGAGATATTTTCTCTTGTTTCCAAAATGACATCCTGCTGCTTATGATTTAGAGGTTCAAAAAATGGATGTGAAAACAACTTTCCTTCATGGTGATTTGGAGGAGGATATTTATATGACACAACCGGAGCACTATGTGGTGAAAGGTAAAAGTAATTTGGTTTGTAAATTAAAGAAATCCCTGTATAGCCTCAAATAGAGTCCTAGGATGTGGTACCATAAATTTGATACATATGTGTTGAGTTTGGGATTTGAGCATTCTAAATCAGATCACTGTGTTTATTATAAATCTGATGGTGATCATTTCATGTACATTGCATTGTATGTTGATGATATGTTATTCATTGGTAAAGGGAAAGGTATGATTTCTGAACTAAAGTCTCAACTCGCTTCTAAATTTGAAATGAAAGATCTTGGTGTAGCAAAACACATTCTTGGGATGGAAATTAAAAGAGATAGAGTGAACTGGAAGATATGGCTAGGCCAGAGTAAGTATGTGAATTAAGTGTTATAGAGGTTCAACATGCAGGACTGTAGACCATTGTGTGTTCCTTTTATAGTTGGAATGAAATTATCTACTGTAGATTGTCCTACATCCCCATAAAATATGGAAGACATGAGAAGAGTGCCTTATCAAAGTGCAGTTGGAAGTTTGATGTATGCTATAGTTTGTACTACACCAGACATTGCCCAAGCAGTGGGAGTTCTGTCCATATATATGTCTAATCCTGGTAGAGTTCATTGGGATGCAGTCAAAAGGGTCTTCAGATATTTGAAGGGTATCTCAAAGTATTCTTTGTGTTATCATGGTAATTCAGTTGGAGACACGATTTCCCTTGATATTCATGGTTATGTGGATTCAGACTAGGCAAGTGATATTGATAGTAGAAGATCCACCAGTGCTTATGTGTTTACTTTATTTGGTGGTGCAATTAGTTGGATGAGTAAGTGACAGGTTGTGTTTGCTTTGTCCACTACTGAAATAGAGTATATGGAAGATACTCATGCTTGTAAATAGGCAATTTATCTTAGAGAGTGTGTTCAAACATTGGATTAAAACAAGAAGCCATGACAATTTATTGTGACAGTCAGAGTGCGATCTGCCTAGCTAAGAACCTGACATTTCATGCTTGGACCAAGCACATTGATGTTTATTATCATTTTGTTAGAGATATGGTCGAAGATGGCAGGGTAAAGCTAGTTAAGGTAGAAACTTTGATGAATATTGCAAATTCTTTAACTAAGGTTGTGAGCACAGAGAATTTCAGATGGTGCTTGTATTCTATGGGCCTCATGGCCCCTAGCAATTGATTCATTGTGTTGATACTCCCTTTTCTCTTGCAAGGTGTATGACAAGTAAGATATTTGCTGGGAAAATGGTGTCTCAACCTTGAATTTACATGAGATTACTATTTATAGTAAGGTTTCATTTGAACACAAAATGGTGTGAAATTCTCCCCGAAGCTTATGATTTTTTAGATAAGCATTCCACTAAAGTTATGTCGCAAGAGCACAACTAATTTTGAAGGTATTAAATTTTTCATTTCAAAGAGGTTCAGTGAAAGGTTTAAATTTGATTTTGAGTGCTTTAGAGGCCCCTAAACACCTTGGAAAGTGAGTGTAAATGGCATAGAAATTTACGAGGCAATAGAGAACTTTGCAAGCTTTTTGACACTTCAAACGGTTCGTCAATAGGACACACAGTTCTCAAACTATGGCCTCCGGAAGTTTGTACTTATAAAATAGGAAATATAAAATACATTGGACACATAAATGAGTTGTAAAAAGGGAGGGACACATCATAGGGCATATAGAAGGGAGATAAGGTTGGATACACCTTATTGGATGGTTTTATCCCATAGTTTTGTAATACCGTTTGATGATTTCTTGTATTGTATCTCCTATATATGAGGTGTGTGAGATGGAGATTGTGTGTAAGAGTCTTATGGCTATTGAGTTACCTCTGAATATTTGATTGGTGGTACTCCTGCGAAGAGCTTGCTCTGCAAGTATATTGTAATCTATTTTTATTGTTGAATGATATATTGGGCGGCTTTTAGAGTGTGGGGTTTTTCTCTCGAAAAGGTTTTCCCCACGTAAATCACTGTGTTATGGTTTGAATGTTATTATATCTATTTTTGTTTTCTGTAATGGTTGTAACAATTTGTAAAAAATTTTGCATTACCCTCCTCCCAAGGTTAGTGTAGGAATTTGTTCCGCTACTTAACTTCCTTACAAGTGGTATTAGAGCTTGATCACGTTTGGTTTCAGTTGTGGGTTGTTGGGTTTTTTTGAACTAATCCAGATTTGAGTGGGAGCTTGTGCAGAAGACACTTTTTGATCTTGTTGTAGGAATTTTTAGATGGCAAGTTCGTCAGGGAAAATAGAGATGGAGAAATTTAATGGAACAAATTTTGAGATGTGGAAGCTGAAGATGGAAGATCTGCTAATAGATCAAGATCTATGGGATGTTGTTGATGCGAATGTCCAAAGGCCCTCAGATCCTATTGCGGTGGCTCAGTATGATGTTATGGACCGAAAAGCTAAGGGTCTAATTAGATTGTGCCTGGAAAACTCTATTTTGATCAATGTCCACAAAGAAAACATTGCAAAGAAGCTATGGACTAAGCTTGGTGAAATGTATCAAGCGAAATCTTTATTAAATCATATTTTCTTGAGGAAGAAATTGTATTCCTTGAAGACGGTAGAGGGTGGATGAATTGCAGACCACCTGAAAGCATTCAATATGTTGGTGGCTCAATTAGTATTTGTCGGTGTTAAGATGAACAAAGAGGAGAAATGCTAGATCTTTCTTTGTTCTTTGCTTGATTCGTGGGATTCTCTTGTTATGGCTATTAGTAGTAATTCTGTTGTTTTGAAGTCTGAAGATGTGGTGGGTGCCCTACTTGGTGAAGAGATGCGGAGGAAGGTATCCCTCAGTTCAAAGGAAGCCCAAATTGTTCGTGGAAGACCTAAGGAGAAAGGCAAGAAGAATGAGAAGCACGATAAGTCTAAATTGAGAGGGAGATTGAAATCTCCTGGAAATTCCAAAGTCATTTGCTAGATTTGCGGTAAACCAGGTCACATCTGTAAGGACTGCAAAGAGGAAAAGAAAAAGAAAAAAGATGAAGATTGATTCTAATTCTGAGTTTGAGAAGGAAGATGGTGATGCATTTATTGCAGCTTTGGCGACTCATGTAGGTAATGATGCCTGGTTAATTGACCCAGATGCATCTTTTCAAATGACTGCCAATAGAGATTGGTTTTCTAGATTATGAAGAATTTCATGGAGGTAAGGTGTACTTAGGCGATGATTCACATTTAGACATGGTTGGTCGAGGTAAATTTAGAATCGGGTTTTCTAATGGTAGAATAAAAAGGATTAATGGTGTGCTACATATCCCTAGTTTAAAATGAAATCTGTTATTTGTGAGCAAACTGATAGATGTGGGTGTGCGGGTAGTCTTTTCTGAAGCAGGATGTAAGATGATTAAGGGTGATATGATAATTGCTAGAGGTGTTAGGTTCAACACTTTGTATAAGCTAGACATATACACTGTTGAGTGTAATAGCACTTCTGTAAAAAGAAAATATGTGGAAGATTTGAGGGTTTCACTTTCAATAGATGGAAATGACTTTTTGGTACCTAAGGGTGCTCTTTCTTTTGAAGCAAAGTTACCTACAAAGAAGACCATGTTATGGCACCAAAGGCTTGGCCACATTGGAGAAAAGGGTCTAAGGACCTTGAAAAATAAAAACCTTGTTGAAGGTTTGAATGATTGTAATGTTGACTTTGAGTTCTGTGAGCATGGCATTTATGTAAAACAAAACCACGTTTAGTTTTACTCAAGTTCTCATAAATGTTTTGGTGTTTTGGATCTTATTCATTCTAATCTGTTTGGTCATGTAGATGTTCCTTCGATTGGAAAATCCATATATTATGTTTCATTTATTAATGATTTTCTTAGAAGGACATGGGTATATTTTCTAAAGAGTAAATCTGAAGTTTTTAGTCGATTTAAGGAATTTAAAGTAATGGTTGAGTTGTAGATTGGAAATAAAATTAAATATTTGAGGACTGATAATGGCGGTGAATTTTTCTCTAATGATTTTGATAGATTATGTAAAGACTTTGGCATTAACAAACATAAGACAACTCCATAATCTCCAAATCAAAATGGAGTTGTAGAAAGAATGAACAAGACACTAATGGAGAAGGCTAGGAGTATGTTGAGTGGTGTTGGTCTAGAACAAAAGTTTTGGGCTAAAGCTATTGCCACTACTTGCTACCTAATTAATAGGTCTCCTACATAAACCCTTGTTGATAAAAAACATATGGAAGCATGGTTGGGTCACAAGCCTTCATTGAGACATCTTAGAGTTTTTGGTTGTGAGGCATATACACATTTACCAAAGGATAAGTGGACAATGTTGGAGAACAAGGCTATGAAATGTATCTTCATTGGGTATAGTTATGATGTGAAAGGATACAAGATTTGGGAGCCTATTGTACAAAAGGTAAGTCATAGAAGTGTTATTTTTAGAGAAATTAAGTCTCCTTCTGTTACATTGCAGCCATAACAGACTAAAAAGGAAGTCTTGATTCAATTTCCTTCTACACCTGAAAGAGTTGAATCAAGACCCCTGGATAGGCAAGAAGTTGAGGAGAGCTTGTTTAGCTCTGAATCTTACGAAGAGGAGGAAGAACCTCAAACTCAGCTTGTTCAAAGGTCTACACGACATAGACAACCACCTGAAAGGTATTCACCCGATTACTGAAGATGTATTTTTGCCTTGAACACTAATGTGGATGAACCAAAATCTGTAGAAGAGGCATTAGGTATGAATGATGTAGAATCTTGGAAGATTGCAATGGAAGAAGAAATGGCAACTTTTAAAAACACTGATACATGGGATCTTGTACCATTTCCTGAAGGATGGAAGCCTATTGGTAACAAATGGGTGTTCAAGAAAAAGATTGGTTCAGATGGAAGCATTGAGAAGTATAAAGAAAGGTTGGTTGCAAAAGGCTACTCTTAGGTTGAGGGTGTTGATTATGGTGAGATGTTTCCTCCCGTTGCCAAAATAACATCCATTATATTTTTTCTTTCTATTGTTGTTGCTTATGATTTAGAGGTTGAGAAAATGGATGTGAAAACTACTTTCATTCATGGTGATTTGGAGGAGTATATTTATATGACACAGCCAGCGCACTATGTGGTGAAAAGTAAAAGTAATTTGGTATGTAAATTAAAGAAATCCATGTATGTCCTCAAATAGAGTCCAAGGATGTGGTACCATAAATTTGATACATATGTGTTGAGTTTGGGATTTGAGCATTCTAAATCATATCACTCTGTTTATTATAAATCTGATGGTGATCATTTCTTGTACATTGCATTGTATGTTAATGATATGTTATTCATTGGTAAAGGGATATGTATGATTTCCAAACTAAAGTCTTAGCTCACTGCTAAATTTGAAATGAAAGATCTTGGTGTAGTGAAACACATTCTTGGGATGGAAATTAAAAGAGATAGATTTGTAGGATTTTGCCAAGATCAAGGGCACAATGAAAAGCATAAAAAGAGAGACAATAGAATGACAAGAACAAAACTGTATTCTCATCAATATGCAAATGATCAACTGGATTAACCAATACAATGAATATAGGCTTGCTTATATAGGCAAGGCCATATGGATGTACGAGCACACAATCATGACATGTGGCTCAATGAGAAACAAGGGTAGGTAAGAAATACTAGGGGTAGGTAGAAGAAATAATATAATATTCCACAAGAGGTGGATGTCCCATTGAATGTGGAGTGTAACAGCAAAATAAGACCACAAAAGGTGGAATTTCTCCTACAAGATCTATCCCTATGTGCACACTTCCCTAAGTGTCTCAAATCCAAACTACGAAGAGATGCATTATCCTAAGTTAACTTAAGTAAAGTGTAATAATATCCAAAATGAATATTTATTTACACCAACAAGATTGAACAGAAAGATATGGCTAGGCCAGAGTAAGTATGTGAATTTAGTGTTACAGAGGTTCAACATACATGACTGTAGACCATTGTGTGTTCCTTTTACAGTTGGAACAAAATTATCTGTTGCAGATTGTCCTACATCCCCATCAAAGATAGAAGACATGAGCAGAGTGCCTTACTAAAGTGTAGTTGGAAGTTTGATGTATGCTATGGTATGTACTAGACCAAACATTGCCCAAGAAGTGGGAGTTCTTTCCAGATATATGTCTAATTCTAGTAGAGTTCATTGGGATGCAATCAAAAGGGTCTTCAGTTATTTGAAGGGTACCTTAGATATTCTTTGTGTTATGATAGTAATTTAGTTGGAGACATAATTTGCCTTGATATTCATGATTATGTGGATTCAGACTGGGCAGGTGATATTGATAGTAGAAGATCCACCAGTGCGTATATATTTACTTTATTTGGTGGTGCAATTAGTAGGATGAGTAAGCGACATGTTGTGGTTGCTTTGACAACTACTGAAGAAAAGTATATGGTAGCTACTCATGCTTGTAAAGAGGCCATATGGCTTAAGAGACTGTGTTCAGACATTGGAATAAAACAAGGAGCTGTGACAATTTATTGTGACAGTCAAAGTGCGATCTGCCTAGCTAAGAACCTGACATTTCATGCTCAGACCAAGCACATTGATGTTCAGTATCATTTTGTCAGAGATATGATCGATGATGGCAGCATGAAGCTAGTTAAGGTAGAAACTTTGATGAATGTTGCAGATTCTTTAACTAAGGCTATGAGCACATAGAAGCTCAGATGGTGCTCGGAGTCTATGGGCCTCATGGCCCCTAGCAGTTGATTCATTGTGTTGATACTCCCTTTGCTCTTGCAAGGTGTTCGACAAGTGGGAGATTTGTTGGGAAAATGGTGTCTTAACCTTGCATTTACATGAGGTTACTATTTATAGTAAGATTTCCTGTGAGCACAAAATGGTGCAAAATTCTCCCCAAAGATTCTGGTTGGCTAGATAAGCATTTTGGTAAAGTTATGTCGCAAGATCACAACTAGTTTTGAAGATATTAAATTTTTTGTTTTGGAGGGGTCTAATGAAAGGTTAAATTTGATTTTGAGGACTTTAGAGGCCCTGAAACACACTAAAAGTGGGTGTAAATAATGTAGCAGTTTACAAGGCAATAGAGGACTTCGCGAGCTTTCTGACACTTCAAACGGTTCGTCAATAGGACACATGGTTCTCAAGTTATGGCCTCCAGAAGTTTGTACTCCTGAAATAGGAAATATAAATACATTGGACACATAAATGCGCTGTCAAAAGGGAGGGACACATCATAGGGCATCTAGAAGGGAGATAAGGTCAGCTACACCTTATTGGGTGGTTTTAGCCCATGGTTTTATAATATCGTTTGATGGTTTCTTGTATTGTATCTCCTATATATGAGGTGTGTGAGATATAGGTTGTGTGTAAGAGTCTTATGGCTATTGAGTTACCTCTAAATCTATGATTACTAGTACTCCTACGAAGAGCTTACTCTGCAATTATATTGTAATATGTTTTGATTTTTGAATAATATATTGGGTGGCTTTTGGAGTGTGGGTTTTTTTCCCAAAAGGGTTTTCCCCACGTAAATCACTATGTTATGGTTTGAATGTTATTATATCTATTTATGTTACTATTGTGACGATCTGTAAAAGTTTTTGCGTTACCCTCCTCTCAAGGTTAGTGTAGGAAGTTGTTCCGCTACTTAACTTCCTTACAATGGAAGTGACATGGATTGAAAATGGAGTAGAGGGTTGCCACATAAGTGTGGGCTTTATTAATATAGAAGGATTAAAGTAATCCTTTTAGTCATGTGGTGAATTTGGAAGTCCACCTTCAATGGATGCAGGAAGAGTATGATTTATGTTGTCCTCAAATTGTTGCATGAACTCCTCTTTTTTGGCTGGTTTATGATAGAGCGTAATCGGTGCCCATTTACTAGTAGTTTAAATCTAACATCATCAAGTGTTGTGAGTTTGTTAGCACCATTTGGAAATACCTCTGCAATTTCATAAGGACCCAACCAACAGGTTTGAAGTTTTCCCATGGTGTCCTTGTACTGCGAGTCATTCAATAGAGCCCAATCGCCTAGTTTGAATGTCTTAGGTTTGATGTACATATCATGCCAATTGGTTCTTTGTTGTTGGATTAATGCGGTGCGTTACAAAGTCATCTGCCTCATTCCATCTAATACATTTATTTGCATTACCTTGTGTGACCGTGCTTGTTTCAAATCCATGCCTAGTTCCAAGGCTGTTCTAAGTGTCTTATGCTCAAATTCTACTGGCATCATTACTATTATTCTATATACCAATTCAAAAGGGGTGAATCCAGTTGTAGTTTTCCATGTTGTTCTATAAGCCCATACTGCTTCTAGTCAGTGATTTGCCTAATCTCATTTATGCAATGCTACCGTTTTGGTGAGAATGGCCTCAATTTATCTATTGGTGACTTTTGCCTGCCCATTGGCTTGTGGATGGTATGGGGTGAACTTCTTATGCCTGATGTTATATTCTTCTACCAATGCTGCCACTACATTGGATGTGAACTAAGTTCCCTAGTCTGTGACAAATTCTCTAAGCACTCCATATCTAGTAAAATTTTCCTCATATATAAATTCTACAACTTTATTGTCTCTTGCATGCTTCATGGCTTTAAATTCAACCCATTTAGTTAGGTAGTAAGTGCACACCAAGATATAGGACTTACCATTATAAGGTGGATCAAAAGGTCTTATAAAATCCATACCCCACTTATCAAAAGGGTTAAACACCATTCAAGGATGCAGGAGGATTTCATCAGATCTTGTTGGCCTCTCCATCCTCTGACTTCTATCACATTTCCTTGTGTACTTCATATCATCTTTATAGAGACTAGGCCAATAATATCTGTTTATGGTGAAAAGTGGAAACAACAATATTGAAAGATTAAATGAATTCAACCATAAAACCCTAGCCTAACAACAACAAAGATCCACCATAACATATGAAGATTACCTAAGACAATGCAAATAAAATGAAATCACAAAGATTATACCATCACATGTCTAATAGGGTTTGGATCTCCATTCTTCCTATCTCCATTGATCTTGCTTGATATATTTGCTCTCACATTTTATGTGTCCACGAGCTCAACAAAGAACGAAAATGTGGTTGCAAGTAGGCTAGGATGCTTGATCACATATGAAAGTTCGAATGTTAGGATGCTTGATTAGAATGCATAGGGTTGATAATGAAGGAAGCATCTCCTTATATAGAAGACACTATAAGAAATGAGGGATAAGATTGAGAGGTGTAAAAGATAAATGGTCGGCTATGATTAGAGGGTAGGTAGAGAAAATAATAAAATAATGAGAGGGTAGGTAGTGTATGAATTAAGAGATGAATGACATGTGTCATAGGTAGAAAAGGCTAATGAATTAATTAATTAAATAAATATTTATTTAATTAATAGAAGAAGTGGGATCAATTAAATAAATAAAATATTTATTAAATTTAGGAAAAGGACAATTTAAATAAATAAAGGGATTTATTTAAATGAGAAATAAGACTAGAAGAGGATAAATGAATTAATTAAATAAATAAAGATTTATTCAATTAATAGAAGAATTAGGCTAAAAATAATTAAATAATTAAAGATATTTATTTAATTAGACATGACAATTTTAGGTGTCTACATTTTGCCTCTCTTTGAGACAATGTAGCTTGTCGCGTTGTTTCAAAGAAAATGAGATAAACTGATACAAAGTTGCCCCAAGATGGGAATGATACCCCCTCGAGAGATTGGATGAAAATGTTTGGAAAGATCGCAGACAATCTCTCGATAAGAAAGAAAGGGTAGAATGGACTGACCAAATAGGATAGAGTGACGGAGTCATGGGATAAAGAAGACTGACTTGGGAGACTAGGGCTAGGGCTAGGGCTAGGGTAGTCTATAAAATAGACCATGAGGGAAAAACATCTTCATTGTCATCCACACATCCAAGAGATTAGAGTACAGAGAGAGAATAGAGCAGCAACAGTCAGCAGCGATGGCATTGGTTCATAGATTCGATCGCATTCGCCGATTTCAGAGGCCAGTAGATGCAGGAGAGCCGGTAGGTACCAAAATACCTCCTTGTACTTTGTTGCAATAAATTTGTCATTAATGCATATTAGGTAGCACATTTAATGCATTTTAGAATATGTCAAACAAGGTCAAAAAATGCTAAGGCGCATTTGTGCTGGTGCCAGGCGCGTCTATGAATGGAAAGACATCTATGTCAAATGTGAGCGCGTCTGTGTTGTGCAAACGCGTTTGTGCTATGTGGGCGCGTCTGTGCAGAGCATAGGCATGTCTATGTATTTCAAGCACGTCTGTGCAGAGTAGGCGCGTATGTGCAGTATGTAAGCGTGTTTATGTCTTCTAGGCCAAATCGGCAGTTCTGTGATGAACATACGCTGTCAATTGGATAAGCTGCTGAGAGGATACACTCAAGCAGGTCCTCTAGGGAAGAATAGGATAGTAGATAGGGCTAGGATTGACAATTCTGTGATAGAACATATGTTGCCAATTAGGAAACTACTCAAGAGGATACACTCAAGCAGAGGCCCTAGGATAAGATAGGTCAAGGCACTTTGTGATGAACAGGGAGTACCAAGACATAGTACTTTATGATGAACAAGGAGTACTAAAAAGAGAAGCACTTTGTGATGAACAGGGAGTGCAAATATGATCAGCACTTTATGATGAACAGGGAGTGCAAAACACAGTACTTTATGATGAACAGGGAGTACCACTAGGATAAATAGCAACACTTTGTGATGAACAGTGAGTGTCACTAGGATAGAGTATCATAAGCACTTAGGATAATAAGCAGCATTTTGTGATGAACAAGGAATGCCACGATGACTGACACAGTTGATTTTCTTGACTGTAGGAGGACCTACCTATGTTGGAGTCACGGGAGAGATTCCCTTCAACTCAGAGTTTGCAAGCAGAGCTGACAGTTGAGGAGAGAGAAGCGGTTCAGGCTATGGGCCTACGACATATTCTGTATGTGCTTGAGTTTCAGGTGAACATGGGGTTGCTGACTGCGCTGGCTGAGAGATGGCACTCAGAGACTTGCAGTTTTCATTTGCCGATGGGTGAGATGACAGTCACCTTAGAGGATGTTTACAGGATTCTGAGGATACCGATCGATGGGGAGTTAGTACCCTACGATCAAGATGGAGAAAGGGATGCACTGAGATGAGTGTTCAAGATTCAAGACTGGAGATGAGGGCTAGACATGTGGCTTGGGATACCATGACACAGATAGGTCTAGCACTACCAATGGTACTGGCATGAGTTATTAGTGGGTTTCTATGTCCGGATAGGGCGACACGAGGATTGGCTATGGGAAGAATTTAGAGAGGGATACAATTAGACTCAAGAGACAGCTGAGGGATACTGAGCGGGAGAGGGATCAGGCTATTCAACACTATACAGAGGCTGAGACAATACTGAGGGAAGGGAGACATGCAACAAAGGACACATGGGCCGGATACACCTATGTTTTGTGGGCAGGGGAGGAGATAGGCTATTGGAGAAACCTATACTATGGAGTGGTGCCACCAGATCAGCGGGCTAGGAGCTTCTGGAGACCATCACGGACTACGACAACCATTGGAGGGAGGGACAAGAGATAGACATCGAGTGGTGGGGTCATGGGTCCTCCACCAACATGAGATAGAGGGGGCAGGAGAGATGATCTTGGGGTGGGTCCTTCCAAGGCTCAGACTCTGTCGAGACCAGCCGACTCCAAGGGAGGGAGTTCATCATAGCCTTAGAGGGATCCCTATGTATCAATTTTGTACCATTTTGTATGATGACACCTTCGAGTGATTGTAGCCATATGATTTTGACATCATTGTATCATGACACTTATGATTATATATATGAGATGATTCATCCTTGCGGCAGCTATATGCATGTGTACCTATGTGATGTATGTTTCTATGTGATGCTTATGATATGGATGCAAATATGTACATGATGGAATACAATATATTTTGTTCTTTTATGTTTTATATGTTATGCAAATGCAAATGTGAATGTATGAAATACAAATGGATATGCCAAGAAGTAAAATGTGCTAATATGTGTTGCATGCAGGATGTGACGCAATTGTGATATATATATGTATGTATGAAATGCTTAATATGTGATAATGCAGGTGCAAGTACATGAAATGAAAATATTTTTAGCGTGTCATTATACTCAGTCGTGTGATAGTAGGCTACACGGACTCAAGAAGGACAATGGAAGTCAATCAAGAAAGGGGGATGGAAGATAGAAGATATGAAAGTGAAAGAGCTTCTTGTGCGTTATCATCATTGAGCTTTATTATGGCAAATAGGTTATGACGATCAAGGCATATGTTCGACCTAGAAAGTCATTGTACCTGTTTGCATGGAGATTAGATAGTCGCAAATAAAGAATGCCTCAGTTCACACTAGATTCATAGTGTCCTCATATCCTTAGACAAGTCATAGCATTACTAAGAGACAATCCACAGACAACAAAGAAAATAGGTGACGATACCCCATCCTCGCCTGTCTAGTCAAAGACATCCTGGAAAAGATAAAAGACATGTCACCAAAAAATTAAAATCAAAAGAAAACCAAGACTCGACACCAACATCCATTGTAGTCTTCAAGTTTAGTGTCTCTTGTCACTTGTATAAGTCTATTTGATTGTGGTCACAATGTTTACTTTCACAAAAAGGATAGATAGCACTGAACCATATGTTGTCTGAGTTTGTTGAAAAATTTGATTTGTTGAAGCCCATTGTTGTTGATGTGTTTGATTTGAAATTGACCGAATCCATGCAACTGATACTTTATTGTGGAGAAGATGGAACTTTATTGTGGACTGGTGATGCAAATGCTTCTTTATTGCGGATTGTGCGCATATAGATTGAAGAAAACTGGAAGAGATTGTACTCCTCAGAACATGTTATGCTCTCAGTTCCACACCCATCACTAGACGTAGGATTTGCCATAGCCACAAATAGGAGCTGATTTATTATGGATGGAAAGGGGTGGAAATGAAAGGATTATTATGAATGGCTAACCAATCTTAGGTAGATCAATGACAAGCCATGATGGGAATGTGTAAAGTTTATTATGGATGGATAGGTTGTGAGTGTGTGCAAGGTGAAAGGATGGAAATGAATCCTAAAGGAGGGAGGAGCAATGTCTCTACACATGGCACCGGTGACCCGGTTTTCACCATGGTACATGCCCAAGGCACCACCAAAGTGGTTTTCACCGTTGGACGAAATGTTTTTCTTTACTTTTTTGATTTTTCAATTTTGATTTTTTTTTTAATTTTTGATTTTTTCTTGTATTTTTGAATTAGGATACTCTGAAGAGCTATGTGTAAAACCTACGAAGGTGTATTTTGTTGATAGAAACCTCCAAAGGTTCACCATCTGGAGTCAAAAGTTGATATGTATTGGATCCATAGGCTGTTGTGATGATGTAAGGACCAAACCAATTTGGTTCGAACTTGCCCTTCTTCTCTCTGTCTTGCTGATTTTTAGGATTCTCTCTGAGAACTAAGTCACCTACCTCAAATGTGCAAGGATTTACCTTATGATAGTAGATGCATTGTTCCTTGACTGAATGATGTGTAGCTCGAGTGACTATCTTCCTTGATAAGGGAAATGAGATAGAATTACTAGCGTGTGGACTACACAATCCCATATGCGTGTCACCTAAAGAAGTTTGGGCATCCCTGACAACAAAGTCGCTTGAGGAAGCTCCATTAAAGGTCCATGATGTATCGCCAGAAGGGAAAGGATGTGTGGAATATGTGGATGAGTGATGAAGGCTTATGATTGTGAAAAGAAGTGAAAGTAGGATATCATGATGGAGACTTAGGATCAACAAGTGTTCCTTTTGACTTAAAATTGTAGAATTTTTGCCCCCAGTTATTTTGATATTAGGGGAGATCATCTCTTTCTCTTTTTTCTTCGTAGGATTTTTATCCTTGACTTTGATTTTTTCAGAGTCCAATAGATTTTGATTTTGATTTGGACTAAAGGACTTTTCTTTAGTTTTGATGTTTAGTTTTTTCTTTTGAAGGCTTGATTTTTCATCCCCAATTAGTAAGGGCTTTTGTAATTCTTGTTGATCCAAGTTTGGAAGTGGAGTGGATGAAATGGTAAAGCTATGTGAGTTCTCGAGAGGGTTGGCAATATGCTCAATAGATTCTTTTCTCGAACTACTCTTAGGACTATTGATATCAAGAGATGCTTGCACCACTAGAGGAGATTCACATTCAGACTTAGTAGCCACATCACAAGGTGGTTCACACCTAATTCCTTGTAAATTGTTTATAGATTGTTCCTGTCGATGAAATACCTTAGGAGATAGTGGGACTTGATCAACATGAAAGATATACTCACCACATCCATGTCTTTAATCTTGAACTTTTCTTTGAGCTCTGTTTGTTTTGATGTATAAGCTTTCAAGGATTCTGGATCCACATAAGCTGATGAAGGAATAGCTTCTTGATTGATTGGGATTGTTATTTCTGATCTAGGTCACAGATTGTTGCAATATATGAATGGATTTGGATCAGCTTTGACGGTCACTTCAACTCCATTGTGTGGAAACTTGATACATCGATGACATGTAGATGGGTCTGCACTCATCTCATGAATCCATGGACGTCCTAGCAATATGTTGTATGTGAGATCCAGGTCTAGGACTTAACAAACCACATCCTTTGTAACTGGCCCAACTTTGAGAGGTAAGGTGACTATGCCTTTGGATAAGTGCTCTTCATCATCATATGCCTTGATGGTAATTTTGTTTGTAGCATTTATAACTTTGTTTGAATATCCCAATTGTACCATTGTGTTCAAAGTACATATATTGAGACCAGCTCCTCCATCTATCAGGACTCATTTTATTTGATGTTTGTGTAGGAAGGCTTCAATGTATAAAGGTGCATTATGTGGTTGGCTTACAGAGGTGTCGTCAACTTCTGTGAATGTAAGGGGGTGTGGAATAGAAAGGTATCCCACCATGGCTTGAAACTGGTCCATGTTTAGATCAGTTTGGACAGCAGTGTCTCTCAATATTTTGTCAAGAATAGCTTTATGTGTGGGGGATATGCGTAAGAGCTCAAGGATGGAGATGAGTGCGGGTGTCTTCCCTAACTGTTCTACAAGGTCATACTCAGGTTTGGTTGATGAGGAAGCGGTATTTTTAGCTAGAGCACCTTCCAAAGTGAATTTACCTCGACGAGTTGTAACATTACATTTAGAGGTAGGTTTCGGAAGAAGATCCAATGCCTTTTAGGACAACCTTGGGTCTTTGGGTAGAATTTTCAGGCGTTTTGTCCTTGATGATAATGGTAGAGACATAATTGTCCATTGAAATGTGATTGATAGTTGAATCATAGTTATAGGGTGCTCTGGTATAGTTGGTCTGATCATCCGTGGCTTTGAATTTCCCCTTGTCATGTTTTAGGAATGGCTCCTTGAACATTTCGTGTTCTTGGTTAGATGAGTGTCCCTCAATCTCAATGTCACCTATATCAATAAGATCTTGTATGATGTTCTTCAGTCAATGATAGTTTCCTATTTTATGTCCCTTTCTTTTATGAAATTCACAATATTCATCATCATTCCACCAATTTGGTTTGACCTTTGGCTCATATGGAGGCATATCTGGAATTGTTATTATTTTGTTTGCCACTAGCTTCTTGAAAGCTGACTCAAGTGGTTCTCCCAATAGGATGTATTTCCTTCATGATTTGGAAGTTGTTTGAGTATTCACTTGATTGTTTGTAGAGCTTGATCTGGAAAAAATGATTTTGGGTCGTACTGTATTAGCATCAACAACACCATCATTGACTGTGTTTTTGTTTTTATTCCAAAATCTTGGCTTGTCTTTTCCTTTAAAGTCCTCTTTGTTTTCTTTGAATATTTTAATTACTCCTTGTTCAATTAGGACCTTCTCTGTTGCTAAGCCTTTTTCAATGACGTCTTTGAAGGTGGACAAACAAGCTTTTCTTAGGTCATAACCAATGTCCTTGTTAACATTTTGAGTGAACATTTTTACCATTTGTTTCTGTGGAATTTCACAAGAGCATCTGTTGGCTATATTTCTCTATCTTTGTAAAAATGATGAAAAAGATTCTCCATCCTTTTTCTTGGTGTTGCACAAAGTGGTGACTGATATGTCTGTCTCTATGTTGTATGAGAAATGTTGGATAAATGCCTCTGCTAAGTCACTCCATGACTTAATACTAGGTGGGAGTTGGGAGAACCATTCCCTAGCTTGATCACCTAAGCTCTGTGGGAATAATCTCATCAAATATGTCTCTTCTACTGCTACCTCAATGCAAGCTGTGAAAAATTGTCTTATATGTGCCTTAGGATCCCCTTTTCCTCTGTACTTATCAAACTTAGGTGTCACAAAGTGTGTAGGAAATGGAGGCATTGGAATGCTTTTGTCAAATGGACAGGGACATATGTCTCTCATTGTGTAAGTTGGATTCGGTGTATTTATGTCCTCCATTTTCTTTTGTAGGTCCTTGATTTGCTATTCCAAATTATTCTTAGTTGGAGACCGACTTCTTGGACCATACCCCATGCTTGAGGTGCTAGGTGGAGGAGGAGCATGTTGCATATATGGATGATATTGATCATACACATGTTCATATGGAGGAGGTCTATAATGATGTTGTGTATATGGACCACTTGGTATAGATTCATGATGAGGAATGGAGTATATGTTTTGTCCATGTATACCATACTCTACAGACATGTCATGAGTTTGTTCTAGTGTGTTGCTCCCAAATTTGACATGGGGTTTCCTTGTGTCCAAATTGTGAGCATGCCTTTGAATATCCAATTGCTTTGGTGGTAGGTCTGTAGCATTAGCATGTGATTGAGTATATTTTTCTGCATAAGACTTCCATAATGGTCTGCGAAGGTGAGTATCATATGCTTGACCATGTGTGTATGGGACCTCTAGTTTTTGAAACAAAGATGATGGTGATTCAGGCACAAGATGTGGTCCTCTATTGCCTCCATTATTAGGCCTCCTTTGATCCATGTTGAGGTGAGGTTGTTGCAAAGGTCGATTTTCCATTATTTGAGACATGTCAAAATCATGAGGTATCTTGGCTCCACTTTGTGCCATCACTTTTAAAAAGTATTGTCTATCTCTCCTCATTATTTCCTCAACCAATTGATTGAAACATGGATCCATAATGGATTCTTCCACTTCTGCTGAATGTACTAAAATGTTGTCCATATTGTCATTGTGTGTATCATTGTTTTTTATAGTGTCCATGTTCTCAACATTTGGAATGTTTATATAAGCATCCATGTTAGGTATTGTAGTATGATCAGAATTGAAAAATATATCATTGTCATACTCATAGGAACTCATGTTTGTGGACTCTTGAGCCTCTTTAGCTTCTCTCCTAGATTTTTGGGAATGAGTTTCAACCATGAACTAGGTCTTGACCAAGATGTGTGAGATTAGATGAAAATGGAAAGGTATGGAAGACCAAGAATTGGATGGAATGTAAATGAATCTGAAGTGTACTTGCAATGTCCAAAGTGTAAGATCAAGTATGTATATAGTAGAGTAGGTGTGACTTCCAAAGAGATGATAGTTTCTCTTGATGAGGTAAGTTGACCTTGACCCAAAGGTGATAGACCTTGATGAGGGACCACTTAGCAAAATGTTATTGTATGTTATGTGTTGACAAAGTATGATGAGGACAAGCAAGTGACCTTTTGACTCAAGTTTAGACAAATGTGTATGTAATGTAAGGTGTAAAGCAATGATGGACTTTGTGAGACCCAAAGACAGGTTGAATTCTAGATGAAGACCCGAAGAGATAGCTTAGGAAGCTCAATAATTCTGAAACTGATTGCTCTTGTTTGTTGGACTGTAAATTTTTCCAATTTGTGAAGTTGTTTTGTTGTGACCCAATCTGAAATTTTGACTGTATTTATGTGACAAGAGGGCACAATGTTGATGAAGAATCAATGTTTGCAAGTGTTTAGACTAAAAAATGACTCAAAGAAAAGTGTTTTGTTTGATGTAAAATTGTTTTGCATACACTTGAAGACACAAAAGACACAATGTTTTGATTTTTGGTCTTGAATGTTTGATAGTTCAAAATAAGACAAGCACAATTCTTATGGTTGGCCAGGACAATAGTTGTTGATCCCACATGAGGCTACACTATTTAGAGTGGATACTTAGATGCTTGAACCCACTAGATCCACCCTCAACACTCACTTCTTGGGGCAACCAAGCATCAGTCCCCACAAAAATTCTCTGTGGTGAACTTTGTATCTCTACTAAGAACCGTATGTGTGTGGGCCGCTCCAGAGGTCCGACCTCTTGCCCCAACAACTAGAAGGATTTTGGCTTCTAAAAAAAAAAGGTTCTAGTAAGGGCATCCACTCGTGTGGCCATACATGTGGCACTTTCATCTCTGTAAATAGAGAAGGCTCCCAGCTGGTAGGGGTTACGCCCTACAATTGATCAAATAAATTTGATCAAACGGGTTTATGGGGAGACATAGTGTCGGTATGAACTAATCAGCACACGTTATCCATAGTTTTCACCATGAATACAATTGTTTATAGTGGTTCAGAAGAGGTGGGTTTTCCTCGCTACCACTTGGGTCATTCTCTCCTCACTAGTAGTCCTAATGAACACACGGGGAGCTAGGCCCTCTAAAGATGAAATAAAGAGAGCCTATTGCCCAAGACACAAAGGACACTGGTTCAATTTTAGTGCACCAATTGAAGTGTTTGCTAATATATGAAAACAAGGCACACAATGAAAGATCAAAAACCCTTGCCAAGGTCCTACAAGAAAGATCTATTAGTAGTTTGGATTGTTTAAAATGATCACCCCTTCCTGCAAGCACACAAGTTAGGTAAATTTTAGATCCAAAAGACTGTGAAATAAGGGCCTTCAACAATGCGTTTTTTTGACCAATTCAAAGATCTGATTCATCACAAAAAAAAACCACCTGTAAAATTTCAAGAAATTTCCAGAAATGTAAGAAAATCCAAAAAAATTGCCAATTTGCTCCAAAAATTAATTTTTTTATGAAAAATCATAAAAAATTCATATAAAATGCAAAATGAATCCCAAAAATCTAAAATTTTTACGGGACACTCTTGATGACCTTCCAAACTTGCATAAAACAATTCCTGCAAACTTTCCAAGCAGTTTGTGAGATATGAGCAAAATAATGCAAAACCCTAATTTTCAAAGATCCAATTTTTTAGGAATTATTTTGCATAAAATTTAAAATCACAAAGAACAGATCCTATGTATAATTATGAGAGATTTCCAAAAATGTAAGAAAATAAAAAAAATTCAATAATTTTATCTCAAAATCAATTTTTTAATGAAAAAATCATAAAAAATTCATAGAAAATGAAAATGTGCTCCAAAAATTTTGAATTTTGGATTGCGATCTCTTGATACTATCTTCAACCTTCCAAGATAATTTTGTACAAAAATTCCAAGCCGTTTGTGAGATTGGATCAAATCTCTCCAAGATCTTGATTTTGTGTCCAAAACCCTAGTTGCACAAGGTTATTCTCCAAATTGTTTTACAAAACATCAATATATGGTTAGGAAAACCATAAAAAAACATAGATCTAACAAAAATACATGTCCCACGGGGCATGCCAAAATGTTTATGGTGAAAAGTGGAAACAACAATATTGAAAGACTAAATGAATTCAACCACAAAACCCTAGACTAACAACAACAAAGATCCACCATAACATATGAAGATTACCTAAGACAATGCAAATCAAATGAAATCACAAAGATTATACCATCACATGTCTAATAGGGTTTGGATCTCCATTCTTCCTATCTCCATTGATCTTGCTTGATATATTTGCTCTCAGATTTTATGTGTGCACAAGAGCTCAACAAAGAATGGAAATGTGGTTGCAACTAGGCTTGATCGCATATGAAAGTTCGAATGCTAGGATGCTTGATTAGAATGCATAGGGTTGATAATGAAGGAAGCATCTCCTTATGTAGAAGACACTATAAGAAATGAAGGGATAAGATTGAGAGGTGTAAAAGATAAATGGTCGGCTATGATTAGAGGGTAGGTAGAGAAAATAATAAAATAATGAGAGGGTAGGTAGTGTATGAATTAAGAGATGAATGACATGTGTCATAGGTAGAAAAGGCTAATGAATGAATTAATTAAATAACTATTTATTTAATTAATAGAAGAAGTGGGATCAATTAAATAAATAAAATATTTATTAAATTTAGGAAAAGGACAATTTAAATAAATAAAGGTATTTATTTAAATGAGAAATAAGACTAGAAGAAGATAAATGAATTAATTAAATAAATAAAGATTTATTCAATTAATAGAAGAATGAGGCTAAAAATAATTAAATAAATAAAGATATTTATTGAATTAGACATGACAATTTTAGGTGTCTACAATATCATGTATTCAGAATCTTCATTGATGTTCTTTGAGCAGCAAAATGACCACCACAAGGCTCATCATGGCAAGCATGGAGCATATCACATGTATCATCATCTCTTATGCACTTCTCATCACATTGTCTAGTCCTATGTAGAACAAACATCCTGATATCCATGTGAATGGAAAACTTCTTTCTATCGACATCCTCTTTTCCTTTGGTGAAAAGAGTGAAGGGACTTTGCCTGCTACCAAATAATTTTCAACATCTGCATATCATGATGGATTGATGCTGATATAAATAGATGCTCATTTGGAAATGAGTCATCAATTGCAGGTTCTTCTATATTACTTCTTAGTCTAGACAAAAAGTCGGCTACAACGTTTTCTTTTCTTGTCTTGTCTATGATTGTGATATCAAATTCTTGTATCAAGAGTAACCATCTAGAAAGCCTTCCCGAGACAACATGTTTGTTCATCAAATATTGGATTGCAACATGGTCAGTATCAAATACCTGATATCTTATGATATAATGTCTGAATTTGTTTAAGGCATACATAATTGCTAACATCTCTTTTTCTGTTATAGTATAATTTAACTCCGCTCCTTTGAGATTTTTGCTGATATAATAGATTGCATTTTCTATAACTCCTTTTTGACCCAATACTTCTCCTACTGCATAGTCTGAAGCATTTGTATGGACATGAAATGTAATAGTCCATTGAGGTCCTTTAAGGATAGGAGCTTGAGTCAAAACAATCTTTAGATCCTGGAATGCCTTATCACATGCTGGTGTCCATACAAATTTTGCATCTTTAACCAACAATCCATACAATGGTCTTGCTTTTGTGCTAAAGTTACTAATGAATATCCTATAACAACTAGCATGGCCTAGAGAACTTATGACATATTTCTACTTAGTAAGAGTTGGTAGGTACTAGATTACCTCAATTTTAGCAAGATCCACTTGAATACCTTTAGCAGAAATAGAGTGTCCTAGGACAACTCCTTCCTGCATCATGATGAAGCATTTCTCACTATTCAATGAGAGATTGTGATATTTGCATCTTTGTATAACATTATTAAAATTATCTAATGCTTCTTGGAAGGTACCCCCATAAGTAGTAAAATCATTCATGTAGATTTTTATATAGTTATGAGAGATGTCAATAAAATATTAATCACTTCCCTTTGAAAGATTGGTGGTGCATTGCATAGACCAAATGGAAAAACAAAATATGCATGTCCTCCATGAGAAAGTGAATGTGGTTTTCTCTTGATCCTTTGGAGCTATCTGGATTTGATTATACCCATTAAAACCATCAAGAAATGAAGAGTACTTCTTCCCTACTAGAGAATCTAAGACTTGGTCAATAAAGGGTAAAGGGAAGTGGTCCTTCTTAGTTTCTAAATTTATCTCCCTATAATCCACACAAACTCTCCATTTCCCTTCCTTTTTAGGAACAATGACTAAGGGATATACTCACTGACTATCCAAAATGGGGTAGATGAAACCTGCATCCAATAATTTTTGCAATTCGGTTTTGACTATCTCTCTTACTACATGATTTATTCTTCTTTGGGGTTGTCTGATTGGTCTGCTATCTTCCTTGATGTAGATCCTACGTGTACAAAGTTTTGGATCCAGACCCTTCATATCTGTTTAGTCCCAAGCAAAGGCATCTTTATGTGACTCCAATATTTCAATTAAGGACTGTTGCTAGTCCAAGGTAAGCTTATTATTGATGATCAAATGCTTTCTCGGTGAGACCTCTATCTATTTTGTTAATTTAATCATAGATGCCACATTAATACTTGACATCTTGATTTCACGGGGCAATAATAAATGTAGCAGGTGTAATGTTTCAAGGTATGTAGAGGTAGCAGATTTGGGAAATAATGTTTGTAGTGGACATAATGAACATGCTAGGTAGTTATTTGTTGTTTCTTCTAGTTCATGATCAGTTTGAAAAACTTGAGTAAGCACTTGATCATCCCCTTAGAGTTGCATAAAGGGACTTATATCTATTATCATGAGTGTTGCCAAAGAGTTTACCTCATCTTCTTATTCTTTACCTAAATCTGGCCAAACAAACTTATATGTTTCCTCATGTTGTTGAGCTGGAGGATACAAAATAATTTCTTGGTACTATCCCCATTAGAAATAGTCATATTTCCAGATCTTCAACCTATATAAGCATCAACTCTAGCCAAACAAGGTCTTCCTAAAATGATTGGATATCCTCCTAAAGTAGCTTTAGGAGATAAGATCACTGAGTCAGCTGGATACTCCCAAGAGTCCAAGGTGACAACAAGATCTTTTATAATACCATTTGGTTTAATGGTAGAGCTATCAGCTAATTGAAAGACAATAGAAGTAGGCCTTAGATTTGTTAGATGGAGATGTTGCATAATATATCTAGTTGTGACATTGATTATAACTCCTAGGTCAATGAGGGTATTTTGAATTGTTATACCATTAAAAGTCACACCTACCATTGGGCTACTAGGATCAGAATATTTAGGCACAACTACCTTTCTTAGCATGATGTTCGCTAGCCGACCCATTACATGGATTGTTGTTGGATCTCTCTTTTTCTTGCTTGGTTTCTTGAAGCACACATCCCTCATTGCCTTACTATAAAAGGGTACATCTTTAATGGCTTGGAATAAGGGTATTTTGACACACACACTCTTTAGTTAATTCAAGAAATCAAACGTTCGTTCTATCCTAGGCTCTATGGCTACCAACCTCTAAGGAAATGGTGGTAGTGGATCTTTTTCTTGGATTGGCTCAGGATTTTGTGATTGATTTCCTTGAAGAGGGGGATCTTGTGAGGGAAAGTAGGTGTTTTTATTCTCTCCTTCCTCCATAGGAAGTTAAGTTATAATAGGAAAAGTAGGTGCTGGCAAGGTTGTTCCTGAATGCAAGTTATCACTTATGTTCACAACATATGTAGGATATGGACTAGAATATGTGGAATAAGCCCGTTGTTGCTATGGTCTTCTATTGGGATTAGGTGCAGGCCGAGTTGGTAATTGAGTAAGCTTAGGTGCATTGTCATTTGCATTTGCAGGAGGCATTAAGCTAGTTGATTAGGTGGTGCCTATGGTTGTAGGTAATCCATTTTTTGATTGGACCATTTTTATCCTCCTCTCCATTGTGGTGGTTGCTGCTAGTTTCCTGGTGGGGTTGCCATTGAGGAGGAGGATTTTGATAATTTGGCTAAGGATTTTGTTGGTAATTCCATGGTTATTTTCCATATTGACCAAATTTTAGAGAGTACAAGGATTGCCATTGATTACTAGGTGCATAAGAATCTGAACAAGGACCACTAAAAGATAGAGGGTCTAGAGGCATACCTTGTCTTAGGGCCCATGGAATCCTTTGTGCAATTAGAAGATTTGTCCCTCATTATCTTCAATTGGTCTAAATTTTGGTTGCACTTGTTTTCTTTCTATACTGGCCACTCTCTTGCATCTACAATCTCTTTTCTTCTATCTATAATGGGGACAAAATTCAGCCAACATTGCCTTGGCCTCATCATGTTTCTACTTGGATTGAACTGTGTCCAATTGTAAATCCATGTTGTTTATGATGTCTTTTTTGAAGTCCTTCAACAAAATTTTTATTTCCATTCTTGAAACTCCTGAAGCTATCTTGTTTATGCCAGCTGTGTAACCTCTAGTCTTCTTGTGAGCAACTCTGGAATAATTTTTGACAAAGCTTCTTTATATCACCCTAGTCATCTTGGGTAACATCTCCTCTCATAAGGTCCAATGCATCCATGTATTCATCATTTATTTCTTTTAAGAAGACCAACTTTTGAGAGTCTTCAATCAATATATTATGCTTAGATTTCTTGAAGTTGAACAAGAATAGTTCAACATAATCTTCCAAACTCTCATCTTCCTTCTGTGACATCCTGAAAATGTCATCTCCATGCATGTCACTGCCTCTACAATAGTCCTTATATTTTTCAAGGAATTTCTCTTTCATCACATCCCAGCTGGTCATGACATCAACACCTAGACTCATAAACCATCTTAAAGCAGATTCCTTCAATGTGGTAGGGAATAACTTGAGCTTATGAGAATCAGTAGTGTAGTCATAGCTCCTGCATAGGATGCCAAATTCAAACAGGAAGGTGTTTGGGTCCTCTGTTACCAAACCATAGAATTTAGGAAGAGCTAAAGAAAAACATTCTTGAGATTAGGAAGCCAATTCTGGCCAGGGATAGGAAACTCAAAAGTGGGTTGAGTATTATTAGCTTGGGCAACCATACTTTCTTGATAGATAACAAGAGACCAAGTATTTTTAAGGGGTTTCTCAACTAGTGGTTCTTGAGGAGGTGGTTCGATTAGTCCCAAATCTTGAAAAAGGTTAGCAAAAGGATTTATTTCATATGCATCAAAAGGGTCAAATTCTTGGTCAGCTGGGTGATTTTCAAGATTAGGTTCATTTGGAATAAATCTCCTTCTCCTATGCATGCAATATTTAACTCAATTCTACTATGCCCATCATACTTTAATATGGTGATATAATTTGTTCCTATCTAATCCTATTGCTGGAAAAATACAAAGTTCTACTTATATAATGCAACAAAATCTTCTTTAATTCCCAACAAACTCTTAGCTTGACACCATACCTGACAATGACGCCAGAAATATTGGCCTCTAATAGTGGACAAACAATTGAGCATAACAATTCAACTCAAAGACATGCTATCTTTACTAAGTAGCCATCATGTTCCATCATTAAAGATCATTTATATTTTATCAACCCAAGCATGTATGACTTGAAATTAGACAACATGGTTTGTGCACTAAGAGCTTCTGAGTCCTAAAAAAGAAATTAGGGAAGGAAAATGACAAAAGGAAATTGAATGTGGAAACCATCAACTACTTTTCTATTAAGGTAATGCTGAAAAACATTGCTAAAGAATAATAAAACTCTAACCATAAAGGAAACAGTTATGCTCTGCCTTGGATGCAAGAACAAAGTTTATGTGACTGCAGGAGCAATCAAATATTGAAACTATGTTATAAACAAAATTGAAATCAACTGAAAACTAACAAATGGAATCCTCACCAAGTGGGCCCTTTTGGATGATTCTTCCAACGACCACTAAATCAAAGCTTAGATATTATGTACTCAGAATCCTATTTTCACTCACACAGATAACAAAGATAATATGAACTTGTTTCTTTATTTTTGATGCTCAACAAAAATGGGAAATAACGTATCTTCTCACTCTCTAGCCTCTTCTAGAATAGGATTATTGAATTTATATAGGAGAAGAGATTTTATTATGTAATTAATTCAACCCCTCTACTCCTAAATCTTAGGAGGTTGGCTTTTATTGAAAATATGAAAACAAGGAATAAAAAAGTTGAAATAGAGTAGGACTCTACTCATGGTGATCAATCTTCATAGCATATTTATCCTATATTCACTTCACCAGTGGACATGGTGAGTGAATTGTAGAGCCCCTCCCCGATCAAGATCTAGTTAACCTAGTTTGACCATGGTTGACCTTATTAATAGATGCTATAATTCAATAGGATGGGCTATGTTAGATGGATAAATTAGTGAGAAAAGTAATTGAACCATGTTATGGAATCATTTTACCTTGCAGTGCACATTTTGATGTGTTATGTATTTAGATCCTATATGATCCATTGATTGGATAACCTTGATATGATGTATGTCAGTTATCTCTGAATTTGCAGTACTTCATTATGATGTTAGAAAACATGGATGCATGCCTTATTAATGATTGAATTTCATGATGATTATGATGATGCCATTGAGTAAATTATTTCATGTGGATTTTATTGGATAATTGATAAATTGATTGTTTTAATTTAAGGTGTTTGCAAAGTGTCTAATTTGTATTCTTTTCATATATTAATATTGCATATGATTATTTGGGATTACTAATGTGAAAAGTGAGTTGTGTAGGAAAACTAATCCATGTGACCATGGAAACTATTCAGAGAATCAAGCTCCTATGTGTGTTTGTGAAGCCAAGGGTTGTCTATTTTGAGAGACAACACCTCGTGTGTAATGTGTTTTATTTGTAAATGTGAATCCTTGAATGTGTGTTTAAATTAAATTTGTTAATTCCAAAAAAGAACATTGCCATGTGTATTTAAGTATTATGTATTTTTATGGTGTCACTTGACACTTGTGTTGTGAAGTGAGTTGGTAGTGACATGTCCCTTGGAGGGAATTTGTATAACCAATGCATTTTCAAAATATCTTAGTGTGGTCCCAAGAGAGTCTTGGATAGAGAGCCATGAGAAAGGTCAACTCAGGTTTGACCCGTAGGTAAACTTTAGGTGAGTTTCTAGAGGGTCAAACTAACTCCTAAGGTTAGGTTAGGGATATTTTTAAAGGTCCATATGTTATACCTATGGGTAAAGGCCAATTTTAACCATGTGTCCACTCACATGTGACTGTCAAGTTACCTCAAAAGTTGAGTTTTTCAAGACGGCCGAAATTCAACTTTTGAGGATCTCTCCTAGATTAGACAACCTTCCAATTGAGTGATAGTTGCTCTTCCCCATTTTTCTTCTACCTTTTTAGGTTGTTTTTTTTAGAGAGCCTGTAAGAGGTTGGGAAGACCAACCTATGAAATTTCACACCCTTTCTAAGAGGTTGGAAAGTTTGAGAAGAGTCTTCTTATGGAAGGGATTCAAACTTAGGATTTTGATCACCCACTCTCCATTTTTTTGGAGACTTAGAATTCTTGTTGGAAGTTTTGGTTTTTGAGTTGCATTTTCTGAGTTTTGGGAAAAAATGAATAGTGGATTAGGTAGCTCTCCTTGAACCTCTCCTCATTCCATTTGCAGGATTAAGGTTGGTAGGATTTCATTCTTGCATATTGAATTTTATTGTCATTGTGAAGGAAAGATTGTATGTGCATTTGCTTGTTGTTATGTAGATTGGGAAGTTTAGTTTTGGAGTTTTTCCTTATGTTCTTTTTTGTGTTGAATGGTTTATGTGTTTTGGGTGTTTCAAGGCCATACTCACCCTTGGGAGGGTAGAGTATCCTTGGGGGTGAAGGGTTGCTTGATAGCCTATGAGTGTAGAGACTCTCTTCTTGGAAGAGAGAGATACAAAGGGTTATGGGACCCTTGCTGCATTATTTGTATGCTTATACAAAAGGGGGTCATAAGGGGAGATATGGGCTTTTAAGCCATGGGGGACATAAGGTTTGTTTTGGGTCAAATATGTCACTTAAAATGGTTGTATTTTGGTAGCCTTGTGAAGGCATGTGTTAGTTTTCTTGCAGATCTCCTCTAGGTACTTGGTCCACCTTCACCCCACAAAAGAAATAGTCACTTGGTGACTTTGTTTATCCTTGGGTTGGGAGTTCAAGTGTTTTGAGTTTCTTATTGTTTTGTGGTTGAGATGTTTGTAACCTATTTAGCCTTGGTTCTCCTAGCTCGGGGGTGGCTTCATGTAAGCCTAGGTTGGAAGGTGAGCCTCCATGGTCACAACCTATAAGCTTTATTTGTAGGTTTTCATTGGGATTAAGGATGAAGAAAAGTCAAGATCGTGAGCAAGGTCTCCTATTAGATTTATCTAGAATTTTGAAAATATGTATTGTAACAAGCCCCCATTCTTGTGGAAATGTAAGGGGCTTGAGGATGTAATTTTTGTTATTATTGTAAAGTGGGTTGAAAAAGAAAAGAATGTATATTTACTGTTTGTTGTATTTTCATTATAAAGAAATTAAAGAAGCAATTTAATAGCATTTTTGTATTGTTATTTATTATCATGAAATAGAGTAGGAAAAGTAAACTTATTTTCTGTTCTAATGTTCATTGAAAAGATATATATATATATATATATATATATATATATATATATATATATATATATATATATATATATATATATATATATATATATATATATATATATATATATATATATAAAAGTGTAGATAAACATTTAGATAAAATGTAGCTTTATTTCTTTACTCAGTTTTAATGGTGTAAACTAGTTTAGTATGAATTCTGAATATGCAGTGTTGAGTAAAAATGTTTGCAAGCATTTATTTATATTCCTTATGTTAAAAGTTGTTAGTAGTAAATCTATAATAGATCATAAATAATTAGTAGAATGTAAAATCAGCAAGTTAAAGTTTATATTTAAATCTGATGATGCATTCATTATGTACACTAAGCTATATTGTTGGTTAGTCTTAAAGAAAATAAAATCATTACTGTTTTTTATTACGGAAAAAACAGGTTTTGAAGGGACCCCAAAACCCTTTACAAGATTTCCTTAAAATATAAGAGCATTAAGAAACAAGATAAGACATTCTCCAAAAAAACAAGCAAAGTTTTGGGTAAAAGTCAACACAAAAGCCCAACAAAACTAGCAACTTCCAGCCAAAATAGGAAAAGACAATTTACTTAATGTTTTTAAGGGCATTAGCCAATTTTCTGCTAATCCCTTGCATTTCTTTGATATTATCCCCAAGCATTGGGATTTCCTTGGAAGAGGCCAAGGTAACTTTTTTCATACTCACCCTAGTCCTTTTGGCCACACCTCTAGGAGCAGTATCCACGTTCCTAGGCTCAATAGCATCATCATCAACATCTAGGTCCACAATAGGTTTGGATGTACTGGAGCCATCAAGGTACTTGGCAATATCCTCCATATTCTTGGTTAGGAAGTTGAGGATATCCAGAATCATAATCAGGAAGTTCTTCATAGCTGTCTTTCCTTCCTCCAGCTTACTGATATGAGCTTCCAGCTTCTCCACTTTTTTTGTCCATAACCATTTTCCACTGCTCCTGGTTACTTTAATATTTCTTTCCCTGCTCTTCCTGCTACTTAGCTATTTTTTCCAGTTTATTAATTCTTTCATATACCCACCTATCAAAACCCAGATGAGCCTTAGACTGGTTCTTGAGTTTATCCAGAATAATCTCATCTCCTTCTTTATCCTTTTCCCTGCCCGTTTCCTCCTTATCCTTGTTCTGCTCAGTTTCCATTTCCCTTTCCTCCTTATTAATCTGATTGTCCTGCTCCTCCATAGGCTGCCTGTTAAAATTACCAATACTCACACTGTGGGTAGGGTTGTTCTGATCAGAAACATCCTTTGCTCCTCCTTCCTCTTTTCCCACTTCCTCTTCTTTCCATCTCTCCTCTCCGTCAAACTCATTGGTCTCCATCTCACTTCCTTCTTTTCCCATATCCTCAGAATCAACCTCCGTATCCTTTTGTTTATCCTTGTCCTCTTGAATTTTATCCATAGTGGCTTTTTTAACCTTTTTACTCTATATCAACTCATCCTTGTTGGGCCCAGATTTCTTAATTTTCCTCTTTCTTTTCCCTGGCGACATCGACAACCTTTTGTTTCCCTGAATTGTCAAAATCTTACATTGCTCATAAATGAGCAAAATAAGTCCATAATGAAGCACAAGAGATGATGGGTTCTTACTATGCTTGTTCAAAGACCGTGACAGAGACTTGAAAAGGTAACAGGGAAGAGAAATCCTCTTCTCATGCCTAAAGTGATTCAAAATCACAAAGTGGTAGGTGTGGACCCTAGTGAAATGACCCTCCACAGTTATATACTCCATAATGGCATTAAGAACACAATCCCAATTTTTTTTAATATTAGATGCATCATAATACCCCCTAGAAGCTTTGCCTAATTTCACTCTCTCTCTCCTTCTCTTTATGCAGAAAGAGCTTCACAACATTATTAGACACTTTTAGGTCCTTAAAGAAATTGAGACTAGAATGGGGCATACCCATGACCATAGAGATGAGGTCTGCGTCCAACTTGAATCTAACACCATGTATTTTGAAGGAACCATTTTTCCAATTTTCAGTCACTTTGGTAACCGCCAGGTTAACTCTGCTTTTATCATAATCCACCAGTTTTTCCATGAAATGCGTCATGAAACCCTTCTCCAGCTTTGTCCAAACCTTAGGCATCTCCCACCATCTGGAAATATTATCAGGTTTCTCTCTTCTAAGATCACCCCCCATTTTAGAACTTGTTTTACAATTTCTCTGCTTCTACAACTTCAGAGCTATCTTCCAAGAGACACTCAGCTTTTTGAAAATACACACCCACAAAGCATGCAAAATTTTTATATTCTTATTTATGACTATGCCCTTCTAACGAGCTATCATTACCTTTCTAAATATTTGATGATTAATTATTAATACTTCCATGATTAATGTGTGATCCTTCTTTCCCCATAAATCTATCCTTTCTAATGAGGTCTTTAATATTAAAATCGATATTATCTTCCCCATTTCATATGCTTTGATCTTCAAAAATAACGCCAAGGTTAGCAAGATCGTCAGCTACGACATTTTTTTCCCTAAAAGATGCTCAATAATAATAGATTTAAAGCTAGAAATAATTTCTCTGGCTTAAAAAATAATATTTTCTATAGACCATGAAGGCTCAACTTCTCCCTTAAGGCATTTAATAATGTTAAGAGAGTCTCCCTCCAACCATAGATTATCATGAATGATATTTTTAGCTATAATCAATGTATTTAGGGCAGCCGAGGCTTCAACATAATGACTAGTTTGGTTACCCAAAGGGCCAACAACAGCCACAAGGCAACTTCTAGCAAAATTCTTGACTATGCCCTTCTAACGAGCTATCATTACCTTTCTAAATATTTGATGATTAATTATTAATACTTCCATGATTAATGTGCGATCCTTCTTTCCCCATAAATCTATCCTTTCTAATGAGGTCTTTAATATTAAAATCGATATTATCTTCCCCATTCCATATGCTTTGATCTCCAAAAATAACGCCAAGGTTAGCAAGATCGTCAGCTACGACATTTTTTTCCCTAAAAGATGCTCAATAATAATAGATTTAAAGCTAGAAATAATTTCTTTGGCTTAAAACATAATATTTTCTATAGACCATGAAGGCTCAACTTCTCCCTTAAGGCATTTAATAATGTTAAGAGAGTCTCCCTCCAACCATAGATTATCATGAATGATATTTTTAGCTATAATCAATGTATTTAGGCCAGCCGAGGCTTCAACATAATGACTAGTTTGGTTACCCAAAGGGCCAACAACAGCCACAAGGCAACTTCCAGCAAAATTCTTGACTATGCCCTTCTAACGAGGTATCATTACCTTTCTAAATATTTGATGATTAATTATTAATACTTCCATGATTAATGTGCGATCCTTCTTTCCCCATAAATCTATCCTTTCTAATGAGGTCTTTAATATTAAAATCGATATTATCTTCCCCATTCCATATGCTTTGATCTTCAAAAATAACGCCAAGGTTAGTAAGATCGTCAGCTACGACATTTTTTTCCCTAAAAGATGCTCAATAATAATAGATTTAAAGCTAGAAATAATTTCTCTGGCTTAAAAAATAATATTTTCTATAGACCATGAAGGATCAACTTCTCCCTTAAGGCATTTAATAATGTTAAGAGAGTCTCCCTCCAACCATAGATTATCATCAATGATATTTTTAGCTATAATCAATGTATTTAGGGCAGCCGAGGCTTCAACATGATGACTAGTTTGGTTACCCAAAGGGCCAACAACAGCCACAAGGCAACTTCCAGCAAAATTCTTGACAATGCCCCCATAACTAGCATTCCTAGGGTTTCCCTTAGAGGCCCCATCAAAGTTGGCCTTGATCCATCCCTGGGAAGGAAAGCACTAGAAAAGACCATCCCTACCTTTATCCTTGTTGTTTCTACTATTGGAAAGGTTCCATCTTTCATTAAAGTCTTCTTTAGCAGCTAAACCATTATCAATTCCATATAAGCATTCATGGATCCCTCTATAGATTTTATCCACCACCACTTCAGGGTTCGCACTTTTTTCCCTAAAAATCTTGTTGTTACGCTCCTTCCAGATGTTCCAGGTGACAATAGGGAGAGTAAGTTTCCAAATCTCAACATTCTTAGAATTAGAACTAGGGCAATACCATTGCTACCAGAAATCTTCCAGAGAGTTCAGGAAAACCCAACTCAACTTCCACTTACTAAGAATAATATTCCAAATTTCCTGACTGAAATTGCACTGGTAGAGGATATGGCAAGTAGACTCCTCCTCCCTACAACAAAGAGAGAACCTGTTAGGAAAAACAAATCCTCGCTTATGGAGATTATCAAGAGTTAGCACTTTATTTTGGATAAAAATCCAAAAGAAGATATTAATTTTGGGTGTCAATTTCTTTATCCACACTTTCGCCCACAAAGAGATCTCTTCTAGAACTTTGTAATGGATAGAAACCGCTGAAGACACATAATATTTTCCATCAGAAGTTTCCTTCCAAATCAAACAATCCTCAGAATGCTCCATAAAGAATTTGGAAGAAAGCAAGGTCTCCAAAAATTTTAATCCCATACAAAGCTGGCTAAACTCAATCCACTTCCCATTTCTCCAGTAGTCCCTAACAAAGTCTCCATACATGCTTTTAGACCAATCTTTCCATTCCTTAAGAATGGGGATTTCCTCCAACAGTTTATCCATTAGCCATTTGTCCTCCAAGAATCTAATAATTCTCCCATTCCCCAGTTTCCACTTTCTTCCAGCAACAACCCAAGCTTTAGTTGTTTGAACTGTGTTTCAAATTGCAGAACCTTCCACAAGGAAAGAATTATCCATAAATTCTTCCTCAGACGGTTGCATGTGAAGGTATTTATTTTTCCAAATTGAATTCCATTCCCTTTCCTCCCCTTTCATTCTCCAAATTTGTTTAGCTAACAAGGCATTATTCATAGTCATAATGTTCCTTATTCCCAAACCCCCAAAAGCCTTAGGAGTGCAAATATTATTCCAGGCAATAAGGGGGATTCTATTTTTATCTTCCACTCCCGACCATAAAATTTTTTTTTGAATTCTTTCAATGGCCTCAGCAAACTTCTTGGGGATTTTAAACAGACTAAGGGCATAGATAGGCAAATTTTGAAGGGTAGCCTTAAGCATCATCACCTTACCCGCTTGGCTAAGGAGGGCTCCTTTCCAACCAACCAATTTGGAATTGAATCTATCAACCAACTTCATCCAAAAATTCTCCGAAGGCTTTAAGCACAGAGGGAGACCCAAATAAGTAGAATAGAACTCAACAATTTTACATCCAAGGATCCTTTCGATCCTTCTTTGTCTATCCTTAGGGGTATTGATGAAGAACAAATAACTCTTATCCCAATTTATTTTTTGACTAGAGAGTAGCTTCATAGGAATCCATAACACTCTTCATGTTTCCCACTTCTCTTATGGTAGCTTCTCCCATGGTAATAAAATCTTTACTGTTATAATATACCATTATGACTATTTCCTAGTTAAAAGTTCAAATTTATTTCCTACATTAGCATTCAATGAAATTTTTGTTACTAGAAATGTTAAATCTAAGAGTATTCATTTGGAGCTTTACAGTTATTCATTTTTCTTATATTCTGATTTGTATTTAAAACTATTGATTAAGTTCTGTTATTATCCATGAAACTAACTAATAATATCCTAAAATCTAAAAATAAATTACATTGTAGCATTCTATTAATTCTAGTAAATCATTTATACATTTGAGAATACTATAAATCATCTATTGTGTAGAATAATATATATAATGATAAAATCTCCAAAAGAACACTCTGTTTAAAAACAGTGAATAGATTTATTTCCTCAAACTATATATATATATATAGTTTGAGGAAATAAATCTATTCACTGTTTTTAAACAGAGTGTTCTTTTGGAGATTTTATCATTATATATATTATATATATATATATTATATATATATATATATATATATATATATATATATATATATATATATATATATATATATATATATATATATATATATTTATAGTTTGAGGAAATAAATCTATTCACTGTTTTTAAATAGAGTGTTCTTTTGGAGATTTTATCATTATATATATTATTCTACACAATAGATGATTTATAGTATATATATATATATATATATATACATATATACATATGTATATATATGTGTATATATATATATATACACACATATATATACATATGTATATATGTATATATATATATGTATATATATATGTATATATATTTATGAACTCCATAGATATATGCATTTGTAATTTAAGAGTTAATAAAACTAATGCTACCAAAGCTAAACAAACCATCCTAAGAATATAGTGTATAAATTTTGAGTGTGTACACACACACACACACACACAAAATAAAACTAAAAATGAAATTTAGCAGATTGAGGAATCAACAGTGGGGAACCACGAACCCCTCACCCACCATCGGGGCTTCGCTTCCCTGCGGGTGCCACAGTGAGCGAGCTACCGCTCACTGTGAGCCATCCACAGTGAGCGGGGTGAAACCCGCCACTGCGGGCGGTGGCCGCCATTGTAGTAACCCACAATGGATGACAACTGCCACTGTGGTAACCCGCAATGGACGACGACCGCCCACTGTGGCATACCACAGGGGCCGCCCTCGCCTATCCTCTATCATCCCCAAAATGCTAGGTATGGAGAAAACATCGCCCCCCTCCATCGAATCCTCTTTGCCACCATTCCTCATCCATACCTGCAACAAACAAATTATCCACCATCAAAATATTTCATGGTGGAACCCTAATCCGACTTAGGGTCAAGGGGCTATTAAAAAAAAAGAGAGAGAAAATAGATGAGGATAGACTCTTCTTTTTTAAAATAAAAATTAAAAAATAAGGAAACCCTAAATAGGGTTAACCCATTATGAATAGAATTTTGAATAGGGTTTTAAATTAAAAATGTAGTTAAATGGGGGGAATCTCATTTCAGATAAAGGAAAATTTAAAATAAATTAATGTGTTCACTTTTATCTTAGGAGGTTTTAAATATAATGAGGCATTGATATATTCCTCAAGGAGGAATTACTAACAACTTCATTAAAGTTTTTATTTTTTGGTAGGTAATAGGCCATAGTCGGAATTATTATTATTATTATTATTATTATTGACCCCAAGAACTTCCCCATCTTATGGAAGGCCAAGAGTCACAACTTAGAATCCCACTTAGATGTCCCTATTGGGAATTGAACTTGGGTCTCCACAATGAGAACCCAGTGTTTTCACCAATTAAGCTCAACCCCTTGGACACAACTTGATTAAAGCTATATAAATACATTTTGGAAATTTTAATGCTATATAATTAGAGGGAATAATTTAATGAAGGTTATTAAATGATTATTTTGTTTGTAAGGGGTATTGTAGAGGGATAATATATTTTTAAAATAAGATAATGAACTTTGACCTTACGAATTTATTTAACCCAAGTGGAATATTTTATTAAATAATTTAGTCATTATAATGACTTTTGACACTTTATTTTTATTTGCTCAATTAATTATATTAATGCACTGAATTTGTATAAATATTGATTTAATGGATTCTAGAGTTATTTAAGTTATAAAAGAAGAGATTAAATTATTAATGATTTGGGGAAAACTTGGTATTCCTTTACTTAGATAAATAATTGATATTAATTCAAGAAATTGTATTAATGTCAATTTAGTGAAATTTGGACTATTTAAATATTGTAAAATGTAATTAAAATTGGAGGACCATGGGGCGAAATTATTTAATATTTAAAAGGAAAATTATCCTTATAAAATTAGTTTAATTTGCTTTTGAGAATGGGTGTTATTGTAATTGTTACGTATGTCAAAATCTAATTTGATCGCTTAGGAGTTAGAGATGAGACCCAAGACTTCTGGTTAAATTTCAATTCATCGCTCACTTTAGAAACCCATTCTTAATGTCTAATAAGATTTCCTTTAGTGCAACTTATCATGTTGTCACATCTAATTAAACATAGGTCTCTAGTAATTAAGTATTTAAAAAAAAATTGTTGTTGTGTTTTTTGCCCAAAAGTTAGGGCATGACATGAATGAAAGGTCACTACTCTTGGACTGAATCAAGGAGTCCTCAAATGTGATAATAACTAGCTAATTGTCCATAAAAATATTGACTCCTTCCTGAATTGATACTTCCAATCTTCTCAAGTATCTACTGCAACTTAGAAACTGCATTAACTACTTTCTTAACAACCCGAAACCATCCTTATAACAACTGCAGTCAGGAGGTTAAGCACACAAAGATTTCTGTTTATTCAAAATCACTTAAAACATAACATTTTTCACCATTCATAACCAAAAACACATTCATCCAACATTTGTGGTATTCATTCAAAAAGAAATTAAGACATCAAATGTTCACTTAAAATTAAGGCCTAATACAGACATAAATTGCATAATATCATGTCTTTTGAAAATATAAAAAGTCTCAAACAACAATAAGGGTCTAAATAAGATATCAAAAATGGTGCTCATCACCCATAACTCTCATAGTCTCTATCATTGCCTCTACTTGGCTGAAGGGATCTATCATTGCATCCCTCTTGGACGTCATTGTTTGTACCTTCTCCTAAAGTGAAGCTATCTAACCAGCTTGTAACTGCACCTAGTCCTCCAAAATTGTTTGACTCCTCCCAACCCTAGTTGTCTCCTCCCTTGGCCTACTCATACCTACCCTCCAAATCCCACCCATATCCTAGTTGATCCTATCTAGTGACATCTCCTACCTATCCTCCCTCCCCCTCAACCTAGGGAGGTGTAGCCTGAACCTATATCGGTGCACCTGGAACCTATGTCTGTATATTTGCATGATTGGTACTTTTACTTGTGCTCGCACTAAGCATGGCCTAGGTTGTCCCTATCCCCCTCCCCCATGCGGTGGCTTAGGTGGTCATCCACCCCTACCTCCCTCACCCTTATCATCTCCCTTTGAGCCACTCCCCTTGCCCTCTCCTCCTTCATCTTTGTGTGAGCCTCCCTCCATCAGTATCATCATCCAATCGAGGCATAGTCTCCCCTACTCCTGTCAATTGTGGAAATGGATGCACTTGAAAATATACCTCGTGACCTAGAGTCATCCCTACATCTTCCACATCTAGTCAAAGATCCCAGGGTAAAGTGCTAGTGCATGAAACTTGACCATGGCCACCTCATAGTATAAACATTGGCCCCAGTGAGGAACCTTTTTTCATGTCCACACAAACTCTGTAGACCCTAGTGGTTGTGCCTACACCCATCTAAATTGCCTATACACCCTATTTGGTAGGTGTCTCCCAATGATATATGTTAATCAAGCATCATGTCTAATTGCAGTATAGTAGCTCTCGGTCATCCTCATCCTAGGCCTCACAATCTAAGTAGGGTCTCTAGATCATTGTATTTATATCATGTATGACCTTCTGCTAATACTCCATCTTCTTGAGCTAAGGCTAGGAGATGATCATGCTATATATATGAACATAGGGTTTCCCTACCCCACATCCTCTATAGAAAAACAACCTTGTCACTACATTGTGCTCAAAAGCCCAAATCTATAGTAGTGTGACTCCTGCAAAAATGCCACAACCACCAAGGTACACAAATTGATGCAAATCATGCTATAAATGGGCCAACATGTAGGCCCCCAAGTATCCATGACTTTGCCCCATCCTATAGACATGCCATGGGTCATCCAATCTAAACAAATGTACCTAATGCACATGAAAGGGGGAACAAGCCAAAAATAAAGATCAAATGTCAATAAGTTAGTCTCAACCAAAAACCAAAACAAATGAGCTCAAAGCCTTCACATACATATCAAAAGAGATTAACAAGTATACAATAGAAGCAAAACAAATAAAAATTAAGGGAGAAGAGACTCCCTAAGATGCTCCCATGGTGCTCTTGTTGCCTCTCCCTTGTGCTTCTCCTCTCTAAGATCCAAAGCTTGCTTGAGTGTAACCCCCAATTTTTAGCATGAAGCCATGGATGCCAAATAAAGGATTGAATGTGGTTGAAAGTGAAATCCTATTACTATCTAAATGCACAAATAACAATTCTATTCTATGAGAAAGCTTAAATAATTATGTAAGTATTGTAACAATTCTCACAAAACTGCTCTCTTTTGCTTGAGGATGAAGGTTCCTTTTATAGGCAAAACGGTTGATTGAATGGTCAAGATTGATTTGGCTTAGCAATGGCTAGGATTGCATGATCCTCAATCCATGTTTCCAAATTCAACCAATGCAATGGTGACAAGTGGCATCATGAGAGGGCTTGAGAGGAGAGGGAAGATGCATTAAATGCTTGAGCAGACATCAGGGTAACCTCATGTGGTTGGGTTTTTGAATGAAGCTATTATCCAATGGGTAAACTCTTGTGCAATGTTTACCCATGGTTAGGCCTTGGTCAAAGGGACAAGACCCATGTTGGTTAGTGTGTTGAAGAAGGGAAGCATTTAAGACTCTATAAGAGTCCTTCATGGCTGAGATGATGGGTTGAGGGTTAATTTGGGTTTAGGCTAAATTGGAAGGGATTAGAAGAATCTAGAAGAATGGTTAGTGAACAAGTGGGCTTGGCAAGTGGGTGAGGATAAATATGCTTTAAAATAGTGGTTCAACTTGCATTTGTAGGAGAATGCAAGTGGATATGGTTTTTAAATAAATATTTAGTTTATTTAAATAGGGATTTGATTGGGGATTTTTAAATAAATGTTTGATTTATTTAAATAAGAGGAAAGGGGGTTGATTAAATAAATTGATGGATTTATTTAATAGCTAGGCTATAATTAGTAATTTCAATTTATTTAATTAAATTAGAAGAATGGGTTTGAAATGAATTAATTAAATGTATATTTAATTAATAGAAGAATATTAGTGTATTAAAAAAATATTAAATATTTATTTAATTTAGTGGACAAAATTATGTGTCTATATTTGCCCCTCTTTGAGACAGTACAATTTATCGTGCTGTTTCAAAGATCAATAGATAGGCATGAGAAAAATGCCCCAGGGATGTTAGTTTAGTGGATGGTATGCCCCCTCGATAGATGGGCCAAAAATTTCTAAAAATCGAGCGACCTCTCAAAAAATAGAAAATTAGGCATGGTAGAATGGAAGATTGTGAATGAAAAAAATTAGGCTAAGTCGGTAAGTATTTTTAGGTTGTGTAGGAGATATGATGCAAATGTAATATGGTAGTACATTTGATTGATGTTGTTCAATTGATCAATATGGTTTCGAAAGTCTGGTGCAATTGGCTGAATTGCCCCAGTTTAGTCAAAGTGTGACAGTTGATGTCAAATGGTTGCTTGAACAAGGTAAAATATGAGGAAGTGAGTCAAATTGACTTGATGAGACATAGACAATTGATGTAATTGTATGTTGTGATTGTATTCGATTGGTTGATCAATTGACAATTGGGTTTAAAAGGCTGACACAGTATTGCATACATGATGACCAAGGTGACACAGGCTATGTAGCCCCTTCCCGTTAGATGGACTACAATGTGATTGGCTTGATCATCTTGTGGAACATGATATAGGGTATGTATTGTTGATGATCTGGATAGGGAGGGTAGGGGGGTTAGTTGTAGAGAGAAGGTTTGGAGACATAGTACCCAGTCCTTTAGCTTGAGGTGACCTTTGGAAAGGATCAAATAGAGTATCGATTGACATGAATGGGGTGTATATCATTGTACTCAGTCATGATTTTAGGGATAGGATTCTCATTAGCAATCTCATAGAAAGTCTATTCCTTTTCTATGCATACACACATGATATTTACAATGTAATCTAAGCAAAGGATTAGGCACATCACTTAGAGGCTTCAGACTAATTGACGTATTCTTTGACAAATTAGACAAAGAAAAGTCAGAAGTACTTACTTGATGATTAGCAGCTAGATTTTTAGGAAGGGTAGGAAAAGTTAATCCTCTTTTTGTAAGAGTAACAAGCAAATGAGGTATATCTTTTTCTTTTTTCTTGTCACCCGGCTATAGATAAAGTTGGTTTGTAACTTGTGAATGAGTAAAAAACTGCATATGCTTCACTTTCATGTTCAACTTTGGCTTCCTCGTACTACAAAAACTGGATACTAGAGTTGCTAGCTAATTCTCCTTTATCCTTCTGAAAGGAATTAACTATGTCTTCAAGTGGAAGATCTTCAACAATATTGTCTCCTTTCTTGGCTTCATAGTAACCCACTTAAGCATTAACTGGAGGTGCTTCAAGAGCCAATCTTTTGGGAGGAGGAGGCAACTTATTATGATTTCTAGCCATATAGTTAGAAGCATTATTTGGGTAGGTTCTTTGTGAAACATATTTATAAGGAACATAAAAAGATGTCTAAGAGATTTTCTTTTTCAAAGAAAGAACTTCATTAGCTAGCCTCTACACCACGGAGTCAATAGTATTTGAAGAAGGAATAACAACTTCTGGAACATAAAAACTTAATTTAACCTTGTTAGGATCTTTTTTTATCTTTCCAGCTTAGATTAAATGATCCTCCATTTCCACGGCTTGAGAATGAGCTATTGTCAAATTTGTCGGTGGTGTTCTTCTTAATAAGAAATTGATTTTTGGTAGCTAAGCATTTATAAAGAAGCACTTTAATTTCCTCATGGAAGTGAGTTGAGCTAAAAGAGCATGCATGTCTTCAGTCGGCTTGAAACGTGCTTCAAATTGAGTTTTAAGCACATCCCAATTTTTAATGGTTTAAGGTGCTAAATGATAAAACCTATCAGCAACAACACCTTGTAAAGTCTCAACAAAAAGACTAATAGCTATATCTTCATATTCTACACCAATAATTCTACATGCAATATGGAAAGCTACAATATGTTCATCTAGGTGTTGCTTTCCATCCCCAAAGAATTTAAGAATATTTTTCCTTGATCCTTGAGGAAGAGGATGAAGTGGTGAAGTCAAATTTAAAGGACCAAAATTTTGTCCCCATGGTCCTAGTGCAGCCATTGCAACAAGAGGTACTGGTAGAAATGGAGGAATAAAAAACCTCAGTACTTGTGGGTTTACTAAAGCTCTTGGTGCATTGGAGACCTCACTTGGAATAGGAGATCTCTGACTTGTAGGTGGAAAAATCCTTGTCCTTTGAAGAGAATAACTTGCATGCACATGTAAGTAATCAAAATGATGTTTATGTAAAAGTTCAAAGATAGGATCAACAACACCTTGATTTCTTCATCCTTGAGTATAACTTTGTCTAGCCAGAGTCGAAACTAGTTGAAGCTTGCTTCCCCAGTAGAGTCGCCCAAAAAATGTTGGGTAAAAATTTTGTAAACTTGTAAAGGGTTACAAAAAGAGTGTTTCATGATAGCACTCAAGACAATATCTCTCAAAAGGCAAGATATGCTCCCTCCTAATTATAAGGGAAGGTTCCCCCTTTCTACTGCAATTATTCTACTTTCTTCTACCTGCTAACTTTACACTAATCAAAGGTACAACAACAACTTAGTTCTCTTTTTTCAGAACTAGTTCCGTCTAATTCTCTTATAAGAATAGACTTTTCCCTTAATTTAAATAACTTGAAAACTTGCAATAATACTTAAACTAATTATTTTGGAAAGTAAAGTGTCCATGAAAGAACAAAGTCTCCTATTACTTTCTTTTTTCTGAAAAATGACCAAGGGACGGGAACTCACACACTTAAGAACTCAAAGATTCTTTTTATGTATTATAACTCCTATCAACCACTGGAACCCAAATATACCATTAGCTCAAAGATTGACATATATATTGAAATATGTTCTACTCTAACTAGATAGTTTGTGCAGCACAAAGACGTCACTTTCTATCTTTTTAAATTTAACTTGAGGGATAATTAGCAAAAGCACAAAGACTTAAAACTATATTATCTTAGCCAGGTCCCAATTATTGAATCTTCAAGGTAACTCAAAGATTACTTGTAAAAATCCAAAGTTCTTCAATATCTATCACCAATAGCTTTCACCCACTTTAATCAATTGAGAGCATATGATACTAAATGACATAAGAACGTCAATATCACACAAAGATTGAATTCAAAACAAAGTTTGAATTTCAAGCTTCAATCCTTCTTGATTAAATTGTAAATTCATAAAAATAAAGTAAAAGTCTCAATTTGTTCTTCACTTGGGCAAAGTTTTGTTGCATAAAACAAAGATGGAAAAAGATCCTTATTACAATAAAAACCCTCATATATATAGGAGAGGGGTGCAACATGAAAATAGGAAAATATAACTAATTCTATGACTAAGTCAAAAGAAGAGTTCGATTGACTTAGGACTTGTGCACTCAACAAGAGCACAAGAACAATTACAAAATGACACTTGAAGTATTGCTAGATAAAATAAAAAGCCACTAGAGAATCATGAAAATGACTAAGTGTCACTTTTCTTAGGTAGAATTCTTCTTTTGAAATTCCTTAAACTTCTAGAAAGCATGCTTCAACTGAACTCTATCAGGTCCTTGGGTATTACTGGTGATGATTTTGACTCTATTAATGTAATCCTCTAAATCAATACAACATTTCTTATGCTTCCTCATAATAGTATCTAAGAAATCCAGGGCAAATTGAAGGTCAACCAATTTATCAATCAAGGATGAAGAGAAATCCTCTATGTCAACTTCAATAGTTACAAGTAAATTGAATTCTTTAATGATCTCATCTACTGGTAGCACTTTTGCATCCTAATCAAGAAACACACATGGGATTTCTGAAATCTTTGTAACAATATCTTCCTTCTTGTCAACACATTCCTCTAAAGCCTTTTTCATATCCTTGACTAGACGTTCAAGAATGTTCATTTTTTGTTCTAAGGCTTCTCACTGCTCCACATACATGCATCGTTAAGGAATAACATTATTCTATATAAGTTCATCAGGATCATAATCTTCAAATTTCATCCAAGCCTCAAAGTCTCTTTCTTGTGTTTCAAGCTCCTGGGAGAAGACCTCTATAGTGCTATCTATCTATGTCATGACAGTATCAAGTTTATTGACAATTGTACTAGATGAACCTACGAGTCATGTGCCTTGACTCAAAATATGATCCATCCATTTTGCCATAGCTCTACTATGAGATGTCGCTTTCTTAGCTCTTTTAACAACCTACTCATCCAATGAAGAAGTTATTGGTTCAACAGTCTCATAAGACTTATTTACCTTGATCAAGATCGAAGTGAGTTGCTCGATCCTTGCTTTGAGTTGATATTTATTAACCTTATCTTTATTATATCTGGAAACAAGAGATTCCAAGGCCGATATTGCATCTCTTGATGAGGTGAACTCACAATAGTGGGTTACACTTTCTTGCCAAGTTTGCCATTGCAATATTAATTTTCAAAAAAAACTTTACATTTGAACACCCATTACTGCTAAACCATAAGGAATTTGTAGATGATATGAACTAGTGATTTGTGGAATTTCTTATGTAGATTATAAATATATTTTTTTGAATTTTTTTGGAATCAATTTGTTTCCATTTTTCTATCTCCCTTGAAAACTAGATTTTTACAGAAACAACATTTTTAAAGAGTGATACTCATTTGGTATGGCATAACTTTTTTTTCTAGAATAGATATGAATGTGATTATTTCAAATTTAGTTTTTTAACATCCATATCTAATGTTTTCAATTGGTTTCATAACATTATCTTCAATATTTCATATTTTATGAAGTTTTGAAGTCGAGTTAACTATAGTTTTGAAGTGAATGTATCAACATTTTTTAATTTTTTTCTCTTGGAAAGAGGACTTCAATTCCTATTGCGTAGATGTTTTCAAATATTTTTTTCGCTTGTTTACTATTTTTTCGTAAGCATTGAACTGAGAAGTTGATGTTTGGTGTGAAACCTATGTTTAGTTAATCTATTAAAAAAATCATAATAAACTCAATATATATTAAAATAATAATCATTGGAAATCTCACTTTAAGTACCACTATCATGCATTTAGGTTTGTCAAAATTCATCCATTTGAGCCCCCAATTTGAGCTTTTAAGGCCAAAAAATTTCAGAAACTAGGAGAGTTTGGGGGGGAGATCTCTAACATGGAGGTTCGATAGAAAGGTGTTCGATCAAACCCCCTTTCTATCGAACCCCATTGATACAAATTTTATATTGAACACTTTTTTGGATTTGATCGAAAGGAGGTTTCAATCGAATGCATTTTTTGCATTCGATTGAAAGGGGGTTTTGATAGAATGTGGCTAAAATTGAGTTTTGGACAAAAGAGTCAAATTCTTTCATCTAAAAAAGTGTAACCCACTATTGTGGGTTCATCGGAAGCAAAATCATGATTCTTTTTTCCCAACTCAACCCTTTGAATAGTATAATCAGTATCCTATAATTGACCAATAATTGCACCTTGGGGAGGAACAACTACCTCAACATACTTGTTCTTATCCTTATCAACCTTAACTCTTGACAGAGTCTTAGCTTTCTTGGTAGTTTTGGATTTGACAGAAACAGGTTGATTGAAATCAAAATCTTCAGGGGAAACAACTTGCTTCTTCCTTTTTTAGGCATTAGAAAACAACCAAGGTGGCAAGGTAGAAACATATTTCCCACCAACCATCACAACCCAGGAAGGATTGATCTATAGAATCTTGAACAATTGTAGTCACAAAAGAAGAGACTATGGTGATCACATTGGTGGGATTTTCTAATGAAGATTCATTTGACCTAGAAGCAGGCTCATTGATGAACTTATCAAAATCATCTAATATAGATGTGGACACTCTGGGAAATGTGGGAAAAGCTAAAAAAACATTCTCAATATTATCATGGGGTGTGTCTAGGGCTGACTCACTAGCACTTGTGGAAGATACATGAATAATACTTTATGAAACAACACTTGCAAATATCAGAGGCTCAGGATCAGAAGTAGAGACAATAACTTGCAATGAAGATGTAGGAGAAGATACCTAGAGTAAAGCTTCATCTATTTGTGGCAACTCTTCTACATTCAACTCATCTTGTTCCTGATCACCCTCCCGTTCATTAACTAACTCTTCATTGTGAAGTTCACCCTCCTCTTGATGGTGCATCCAATTTTGATATCTCCTGAACATTATAACTTGAAGGCTCTCCCTTAAATTTACCTTTCTTGGATCTAACTGTGAATTTCAATTTAGGATCTTTCATTGGAACCGCAACATCCGGTTTGTTCTTGGTTCTAATCTCAAGTCATTTTCCCATTGGGCCAACAATGTCATCATCAGAAAAAAAGGAGAAAGGTTTTAGGTGAACACCATGCAAAGATAACTAAATATTAGTATTTGTGAGAACTCTGAAAATGTGCTCTAATGGAAATACACTCCTTTTGTGACCATTGAATAAGAGGAAAAGGAGCAGAAGAAACCCTATTATTTTCATATAAAGGATCAAAGATGTCACCATCCTCTTTTAGATCATCAGGAACATCAACAATACCAAAGTTCTCAATTTTCTCAACTGTCAAGTGGCAATAATCAAGTTTCCTTATATCATTCTCAGATCTACAATCAACCCAAACATCTTCGATCAGATGAACATGCACATAGGCCTTCTTTAGTTTTTTTCTCATACCCCTATAGTCATAATCCTTCATGGCTTTGAAGAATCTCATAGTGACTCTTCTCATCTCATCCTCCATGGCTCTGGCCTTGAAAATAGAATTAATAGAATATCTTCCAATGGAGATAGATAATTTTAAACCTATCTTATGAGAACTAGATTGGGACTCATGTATTGCATTCATCTGATGAGCAAGGTCCATTAGCATAATTTTGTTAGAAGGATATCTAGGGAGCATGAAGGGCTCACCATTGAAACATCCAACCCTAATATAGGTAAAAGTTAGAAACTGAAGAAACATGCATCCATATTGATTAAAAACTTTCCATGTGTGATCAGACACCCTCTTATTATATAGATTTTTATCCATCATGACCATATAATAACCAAAAAAGGCATCATTGAATCTTCAGAAATGACTATGACTTTCTTTCAAGACCAATTGGGTATAGTATTCATGTACCTCAACTTGCCTTCTATCACTAGTAGTAGTTAAGCCAAGAAAGTGTCTCATTGAATCCACAGCGTACATGGTCTTACCAAGTAAAAAGTCATATAGAACCTAAGAGTAGTAGGAACCTTGGCGAGCTACTCATAGATGACATCACTAATTTTCTTTCCCCAAAATATCTTCTCTTTATTCTGTCTGATCACATGGATGTATTGATACATCCACTTATATAAAATATTAGAAGTGTCCAAGGGGTTGAGCTTAGTTGGTTAAAGCATTGAGTTCTCAATGTGGAGACCCAAGTTCAACTCCCATGAGGGAGACCTTTGTGTAGAATCTAAGTTGTGACTCTTGGTCTTCCATTGGTTGTATTTGTCACATTGTTTAAAGTGGATTTATAAGTTGTAACCCTTGGTCTTCCAATTGTTGTTTCGAGTTTGGTGCTTGAAAGGAGCTAGTATTTGTAATAAGTTTATTCAAAAGGAGCTGGTATTTGTAATAAGTTTGTAACGTGGAATGCTCGAATGAGCAAAAAATGACTTTGCGATTTTATGATATTTAATAAAAAAAAAATATTAGAAGTGGGAAGTCCTTTAACTCTACTCAAAAGAGTTATCAAGTCATTGAATTCTTCAATGAAGTCGCACCTGGGAAGAGTTTCCGATCATCTAGCAATAGTTGGCCTTGGAGTTTTAAGCCAATTGTCATTAATATTACGCCTACACTTGTTAGAATTCTTGTCAAAGTAGGCTACAACTGACTACATAGTGATATTTGAATATCTCTCAATACTTGGATATTTGAACACTGAATCAAAGAACACATCATCAAGCCTGATTAACTTCTTTCCAGATTCATCTTTCAGGCTTTTCCTTCTAGGATCAAAATGCTTCGCCACTGCCATCACAAATTCAGGATCTTGTGCTAAAATTGGCAAAAGTTGCAACTAAGTGTACACCACGATTGATAACTTCTTCCATATCCCGATATGAAGGTGGTTTCTTGATTCTTTTGAGGAATTATTCTAGGTCAACATGACCTATCTCCGTGTCTCTAATATGATCAATATTAGAAGTAATTGAAGAAGAAGGATAAACCCACTAACTCATTTGGGTGCATTTTCCGATGAACTATGGGATTTCTTTTTGCTTTGTCGGATTTTACAATGCAATTTGTGTCAAATTTCTCATTTTTTAAAACCTTGTCTACATTCATCAGAATTTTGACGACAATGGTGTTCATCGAAATTCTGCTGAAAATGGGATATGTTTAAAAAAAAAAGTAATGTACGCGCCTTCATTATACGCGGGAACGGTACAAAAAATTGGGAGGAAGCGGGCACACGATTAGAATATTGTTACTACTTATCAAATTGCCATTAGTTTTATATTCAAAGTCATACTATATATTCTAGTCGGTTAGTATTACCGAATCATGCAGTCGGTACACACAGAGAAGTCAGTATGAATAGTGTAGTCAGTTACAGAAGAAAGCAGTCACAGAACGCAGTATTCACCGAGCTGTTTATCGAGTATCTTTTTATGGCTACCGAGTAGTAAAGATAATACACCGAGTGAAATGTGTTACCAGATTCATTGAACCTGGACACACATATGAAAACGTGTTACAAGATCAAGGCACATAGAACTGTTATCACATTGGAAATTGCACATACAGATTTTGTATAATTTTGAGGTCATCTAACCAATGAAATATTTTCCATGGTTATTTATTCGAGAAATCATGTTTGTAAGATCGAAGCAATGAATCAGATCGCCGACATAAGAAGTCTATTTATACAACATGAATTTAGGGTTAGCTATATATGTGAATGTGAGAAATATGTGTGCATATGTGTATGAAGCAAGACTTATGTGATACATGAGAAATCATAGAGTATTATGACAGTTACAGAGACACAGAGGTCACCGAGAAGGTTATCAGAGAACAGTCGAGGAACAAAGTAAACAGAAGGGTTTACCGAGTTACTTTATGAGTTACCGAGGTATGCTATAGGCAAGGTAATCTTATTTTGAGCACATAGAATCTGCTACAGCATTTTAGATGTAAAGTTGTAGATATTTGTAAAGTCTTATTCTAATATTTTGAAGTTGTAAGAGAAACCTTCCTTTAACAGGGTAAAAGACTCTAATCAAGTCTATAAATTGTAAATCCTCTAACTAGGTGCAACATATATATAGTGTTGTAAAATCCTTTAGCAAGGTAGATCTAATAGATCTTGTTACTCCTAACAGGGTAAGCTATTAGAAATAGCTAAATATGTAGCTCTAACCGAGCACTCTTTATTATTGTAGTAGTGAAGTTGTGGGTGCCATCCCCACCGTAGTTTTTCTCTCTAACCAAGAGTTTCTGCGTAACCAAAATATATGTGTTATGGAGTGAATCATGTATGATTGTTACTCATTTGTTTTAGCTTTATGTTATGTTACAGTAGTTTTTTATTTATGCATAACAATAAAGATATTGTTGAGAAAAGGATTTGAAGTACTGATTCACCCCTCCCCTCTCAGTACATTAGCTTTCCATATTGGGCCTAACAATTGGTATTAGAGCTTGAATCTTGGAAAAGGGTTTAACTACCTAAAGAGAAAGATCTTATCAATGGAAGGCTATAAACAATCTCAGAGGATTGTGTATCTACAAGAAGAGCTAGATAATGCAAATCAAGTGATTGAAGACATGCAAAGGCAAATGCAAAAATCTCTGAAAGTGAGAAGAAGATTATCTGATGATTTACAGGACTCTCAAGAGTTAGTGGAACAAATTGAGACATCATCTGAGAATAGTATGTTTGAAGAGATTGAAGAAATGATTGGACAATTGAATGAAAAGAACAAGGCACTAGCGGATCAACTAAAAGCAATGAAAAGAGAACATGAACATTTCAAGACACAGATGACTGAAAATATAGATGCATTAAGGATAGCCAAGGATAAAGCCAGAGATCTACAAAGACAGAAACAACAACTTGAAGTCTTACTATCTGATAAGAATGATGAAATCATAAGGCTAACTGGTATTCAACAAAATATGACAGATCAACTAGGTTATGCACATCACGAAGCAAATATGAAAGATGATGAAAATCAAGCATTGAAACTTGAAGTATCAAGGTTGACTGATGAACTTGAAACAGAGAAGAAATCCAAAGAAACATTGAAAAAGAGTTATGAAGCATCAAAGATGTTGGATGAGCAACTGAATACAAGAAGACCCAACAAAGATGCAGGACTCGGTTACAAAGGAAAAGACTCTACCGAGAAGGGAATCTGCACTACAGAGAGAGGAGAATCATCAAAGCAAGCTGGGAAAAGGAATAACATCAAAAGGAAGAAACCTATTTGCTACTACTATGGAAATCAAGGTCATACTGCCAACATGTGTCAAATCAGAAAAGGCAAGCAACTAAATACCACTAAGACCAATGGTTATTGTTACAATTGCAATAAACATGGTCACACATCCAATCAATGTAGGACAAAGTCTGTTAACAATTATCAGAAGGCAAAATTCAAAGGGTTTTGTAAAAACTGCAATAGATATGGACATAGTACCGAGAAGTGTTGGTTTAAGCAAAAAAACCACATGTGGCCTGCACACCAAGCAAAACTAGAGGTTACCGAACTCACACAGATCCTTACCGACAATATTCTGTAGTACCATGGGATTACAATACAAGGATATGGTGTGAATGTTGTGGAAGATATGGACATATAAGTGCCAACTACTTTATAAGGTTTGGAATGAATAACCGAAGATCATGGAGAAATCCCGGTATGGCATGTTTTCATTGTCACAAAGTTGGACACTTGGTTGGAGATTGCAGAGATCAACCTAGAGAAGACACTGAGGAAATAAAAGAGAAATTTAAGATGATTTGGAGAAAGAAGGAAATTGTGTCAAATAAAGAAAGCACCTTACCTACCGAGTTAGGTGCTCCCAGTCCAAATTAATCGGTAAAGGTATGAAGGGACAACATTCTCACAAGGTTAAATCTTAAACAGTTCCTATTTTAGTATGTACTGAATTCAAAATCTGCATAGTAAGATGTAATAGTAAGTTTGAAATTCTATCAAAGTCTTTTGGAGAACTTTATAGGAAAACTGTTAAGTCAGTAAATTCAGGAATCTTGTCAAGTCGGTATATGAAGGAAATCTGGTTACTCGGTTAAAGTGCAAAAAAAAAAAGGGGAAAGAAAGTTAAGTGAACCGAGTGCATTTAATATCTTTGACCTAACTTGCACGGAGTCCAATAAGATATTTTTGAGTACTTAAAGGTTTTTTGCAGTCATTTTCATTCACCAAGTTTTTGAGAAGTAGAGCAGAGCGAATCAAGGCGATCAAACCATCTTCAAAGTAAAATCTAAGGTATTTACATCGAATCTCATCACATTGTTAAGCTGGTTTACCAAACTCATTAAGTTGTTATTATCTGCTGAGTGTGAAGCATCTGCCATTTGTTAAGCTCTCAAACCCTAAGGTTCCTATGTCAATTTTTATCTGAAATCAAAACGGCACCTAAGATCCAAGACCCAATTGTTGTCACAAATGTAGAAAAGCCCTCACTAAAATACTCTTTGACTCCCAAAATTGCATCTAAACCAGATGACAAAACTGCCTTTTCACTCATCCCGGATCGAGTCTTGTTAGTCAAGGTTGTGAGATTCTTCACAAAATGCCATGTTGAAGAACTCGGTCATGTTGAGATCAAAGATGCATATGATGAATTGTGCACAGATGGTAAAATGGATAGCAAGTATGAGCATATCAAAATCAAGGGATTGACTGAAGCCCTAACCTATCCCCGTGTGTTCAAACCTCAGTGGGTCAAGTTTGTACTAAGCCGAGTGCATGATGATTTCATGTGGCTACAAGAGCAACCATTTAATATCACTAAAGAAATCATTCATCTGATCACCAGTTATCCTATCTATGATCATGCCCGAGCACAGAAAATGATATCACAGAAGGAATTGATCAGTTTGATTGGAGTTGAATCAGATTGCAGAGGTTTGAAGTTGAACAATGTCACTGATCCTGAACTCAAATTTGCCATTAGAGTAATTGGTTATTGTTTCTTCCAATCGGCAAGGGAAAACAGTGTACCCTGTGCAGCAGTGGACTTAGCATACAAAATTGTTAAGAAAGGCATGAAAATTGACTTGTGTGAAGTATTGCTGAAGAACTTGTTTGAAAATCTGAACACAATCAGGAAGCCGAAGAAGAACAACTTGGCAAATACTCTAAAATTTGGATCACTACATGTATGTATGTTTTTCTACTTTGAGAAGTTTTTTCCAACAGTCGGTAAAGTTGTTTGGGAACTACACCGACCAATCACCCATCAGATCAATGACTTCATCAAGAAGTTAGGTGATAACTTTAGTGATATAATGGATGATTACTTAAGCAAGTTCCAAGAGAAAATGCATAATAGGTACCGGATTCCACCACAGCTCGTAGAAAAATACAAAGATGAAATATGTTTTGACATCGACACTGATTATTATTATGTGAATGCTGTGGAACCGAGGACTCAATCTTTGTCACCTATGGGTTATGAGATTGATTTTGATATCACAAAATAGCAAATTGATGCCTATCTATCATTGCCAAGGCATACTACCGAGCTGAGGTATGGAACTTATGAAGAGGTGAAGGAAAAAGTAAAAATGAGCATTGTAGTACCTAAGGCTACAAGAAAAGCTACAAAGATGATTAAGACATTAACTTAGAAATTTGGAGAAGAGTCTTCCTCCACACCTGTCAAAGGAGTTCTAGCCATCACCAAAGAGGAGACAAAAGCCCAAGAAGCAGCCATAACACTTAGCACCGAATTGCCTAAGGGAAAAGTGTTGAAGAGAAAGAAATAGGACACTTCAATGGCCCTACCGACCCCTCCAACAAAGAGACCTAACACAAGGGCATCTGCTACATCATCGAGTAAGAAACAAAAGACTGTTGTCATTCCTAAGGTAACTAGAACTTACAAGAAATCTACTCGGAGACTCATTTTGCCAAAAGAGTTGAGTGATACCAAATCTAAAGATGGAAATAAATTTTAGATTGTGAAAAGAAAGAAGGTAGATGTACATAGTGTAGAATTTTTTTGTAATAATCTAAAAGAATATGGTGGATTTGGTGGATTTAGATTTTTCAAATATGAATCCAGATCTGCTGATGAAAAGAGGCAAATTGAAGAAGCTATCATTTGCACACTTCTCAAATCCTGAGTGGTCCCATTAGAAGTATGTAATTCTATTCCTAAGGAATTATATGCACATATTGAAACCAGATGGCAATATACCCTAGACTCAGAGAAACAAATCAGAGAAAGAAGTTTGGTGCATCTCTTTCCTGATATGTCGGTTGATGAAATAAAAGAACATCTAACAAACAGCCAAACACAATTTACAATAAAACAAAAGGCCTTGAAATTGATGAATGGCCTGTATATAGAAGTGGAGAAGGAAACAAAAGAGCAATGGAAGACCATCTTTAGAAGAAAGAATGCTGGTGAACAATCTACTGTGGAAATAGTCAATGTCACTGACCAAGAGCCTGATGGCACTAAGTAAGACCCTGCTGACACCAATCAAATAGATGAAGATATCATGGATGCAGAGGCACCTGAACAAGAAATGATAGAAGGCAATGCTTATGCAAAACTTGTCTCCAGTGAATCTGTTTTGGAACAAGTTTAGACTTACCCACTGATCAATCAACCTGCTACAATCGAAGCTCCTCAGGATATAGGTGAAGGCACCGAATGTCAAAAGTCTACATCAGAAGGTACTTCACAAGAACAAACCTCTCAAGCACCTTCTAGCACGAAAAATGTTACAGTCGAGACACCAAGCACTGAGACACTGAAGGACACTACCGAGGCTAAAGTAACCAGCCAAAGTGTTGTCTCTACTGAGCAACCTACCGAGGGTCCTCAAGCCTCACAAGCTATTGTAGTGGTTCACCCGGTGAAAGGTAAAGAAAAGAAGTTGAAAAAGCATAGTTTTAAAATTGATTTATCAAAACCGATAGTGTTGCCCAATGTAGACATCTCCAAATTGAAAGGGCAAGCACTCACTGAATTCGATGAATTGTGCAAACCAAAAGCCAAATAGGAGAAGCAACTGGCCATACAAAAGAAGAATAAAGTACTTCAGAAGGTAAAGACCTTACTATAAGATATGCTACCTTCAACTACAGTATCAACCGATGTAGCCATCCATAATCAATTAGATTAACTCCTAAATCAGATTGAGACATTTGGAGTAGATGCATCCGAATACTTGAGCAAACTAAAAGACAAGGAGCTAACTGCTAAAATGATAGAGGAAGTACATAAATCCATTGCTATTGGCAAGGTGAAACTTGTCAAATTTATTGCTGAGTTGTCCCCTCAACTCAAGCACATTCTTTCATTATTTCAGAAACTTTGCACATTTTCTTTATTTCTTATGGACATTAAGAATAAAACAGAAGCAATTGAGAAAGAGATCACCGATCTCTCAAATAAGTTGACCCCCGAGCCCAATTCAGCTCAGAATTTTTATACTAAGCTACAACAGCTCATGGCTCAACAATTGGAACTAAGGAATGAAGAACACAAGATCAGGATGGACATATTGACACTTCAAACATTGTTCTTTCCTCATCTTTCATCCATTCAAGAACAACTAAACCGAGCCACTTATCTCTCTACTACACAAGAGGGAAGCACTTTAGATGGCTTAATTTCATTATTGGCTGATATTAATGCACATAATTCTTTAATGGATAGTGTAAAGGATGCACTCTCTGTCGCTCTCACCAAAGCCAAGACAAAGTACAAATCCATTTTTTATCAGTTGCCACCTCCCAATGGTAACTAAATTTTGATGTTTGTCAAAAAGGGGGAGTATATCAGAGTATATCATCAAGAGTATATATAGCATCAAAGTACACAGGGGGAGTGTATAGTATTCAAAGTATCAAACAACCAGAGTGTAGTATACAGGGGGAGTATACCGAGCAGAGAATGAGTAGAATATGCAGAGTATCCAAGAGCAGTGAACCGAGCAATGAACAAACGAAAGAACAGTGATTACAGAGTTTTGTACAACATATTGATAAGGGGAGTATATTTGATTATACTATTTCAATGACTAAGGTATATACTGCATGTTTAGTCAAATTTTGTAAAGTATACAGATTTTTGAGTAATGACTTTGAAAGTAGTTTTGTCAAACATCTCAACTAATGTCAAAAGGGGAGACTATTACTACTTATCAAATTGTCATTAGTTTTATATTCAAAGTCATACTATATATTCTAGTCGGTTAGTATTACCGAATCATGCAGTTGGTACACACAGAGATGTCGGTATGAACAGTCTAGTTGGTTATAGAAGAAAGTAGTCACAAGACGCAGTATTCACCGAGCTATTTACCGAGTATCTTTTTATGTCTACTGAGCAGTAAAGATAATACACCGAGTTGATATACACTGAGTGAAACGTGTTACCAGATTCCTTGAACCTAGACACACATATGAGAACGTGTTACAAGATTGAGGCACACAGAATCGTTATCACATTGGAAATTGCACATACAGATTTTATATAATTTTGAGGTCATCTAGCCAATGAAATATTTTGCATGGTTATTTATTCAAGAAATCATGTTTGTAAGATCGAAGCAATGAATTAGATCACCGACATAAGAAGTTTATTTATAGAGCATGAATTTAGGGTTAGATATATATGTGAATGTGAGAAATATGTGTGCATATGTGTATGAAGCAAGACTTATGTGATACATGAGAAATCATAGAGTATTATGATTGTTATAGAGACACAGAGGTCACCGAGAAGGTTATTAGAGAACAATCGAGGAACAAAGTAAACAGAAGGTTTACCGAGTTACTTTATGAGTTACCGAGGTATGCTATAGCCAAGGTAATCTTATTTTGAGCACATAGAATCTGCTACAACATTTCAGATGTAAAGTTGCAGATATTTGTAAAGTCTTATTGTAATATTTTGAAGTTGTAAGAGAAACCTTTAACATGGTAAAAGACTCTAATCAAGTCTATAAATTGTAAATCCTCTAATCAGGTGCAACATATATATAGTGTTGTAAAATCCTTTAGCAAGGTAGATCTAACAGATCTTGTTACTCCTAATAGGGTAAGCTATCAGAAATAGCTAAATATGTAGCTCTAACCGAGCACTCTTTATTATTGTAGTAGAGAAGTTGTGGGTGCCATCCCCACCATAGTTTTTCTCTCTAACCAAGAGTTTCTGCGTAACCAAAATATATGTGTTATGGAGTGAATCATGTATGATTGTCACTCATTTGTTTTAGCTTTATGCTATGTTACAGTAGTTTTTGATTTATGCATAACAATAAAGATATTGTTTAGAAAAGGATTTGAAGTACTGATTCACCCCTCCCCTCTCAGTACATTAGCTTTCCATATTGGGCCTAACAATTGGTATCAGAGCTTGAATCTTGGAAAAGGGTTTAACTACCTAAAGAGAAAGATCTTATCAATGGAAGGCTATAAACAATCTCAGAGGATTGTGTATCTACAAGAAGAGCCGGATAATGCAAATCAAGTGATTGCAGACATGCAAAGGCAAATGCAAAAATCTCTGAAAGTGAGAAGAAGATTATCTGATTATTTACAGGACTCTCAAGAGTTAGTGGAACAAATTGAGACATCATCTAAGAACAATATGTCTGAAGAGATTGAAGAAATGATTGGACAATTGAAAGAAAAGAACAAGTCACTGGCTGATCAACTAAAAGCAATGAAAAGAGAACATGAACATTTCAGCACACAGATGACTGAAAATCTAGATGCATTAAGGATAGCTGAGGATAAAGCAAGAGATCTAGAAAGAGAGAAACAACAACTTGAATTCTTAGTATCTGATAAGAATGATGAAATCATAAGGCTAACTGGTATTCAACAAAATATGATAGATCAACTAGGTTATGCACACCATGAAGCAAATCTAAAAGATGATGAAAATCAAGCATTGAAACTTGAAGTATCAAGGTTGACTGATGAACTTGAAACAGAGAAGAAATCCAAAGAAACATTGAAAAAGAGTTATGAAGCATCAAAGATGTTGGATGAGCAACTGAATACAAGAAGACCCAACAAAGATGCAGGACTCGGTTACAAAGGAAAAGACTCTACCGAGAAGGGAATCTGCACTACAGAGAGAGGAGAATCATCAAAACAAGCTGGAAAAAGGAATAACATCAAAAGGAAGAAGCCTATTTTCTACTACTGTGGAAATCAAGGTCATACTGCCAACATGTGTCAAATCAGAAAAGGTAAGCAATGAAATACCACTAAGACCAATGGTTATTGTTACAGTTTCAATAAACATGGTCACACATCTAATCAATGTAGGACAAAGTCTGTTAACAATTATCAAAAGGCAAAATTCAAAGGGTTTTGTAAAAACTACAATAGATATGGACATAGTACTGAGAAGTGTTGGTTTAAGCAAAAAAACAACACGTGGTCTGCACACCAAGCAAATACTAGAGGTTACCGAACTCACACAGATCCTTACCGATAGTATTCTGCAGTACCATGGGATTACAATACAAGGATATGGTGTGAATGTTGTGGATGATATGGACATATATTTGCCAACTGCTTTATAAGGTTTGGAATGAATAACCGAAGATCATGGAGAAATCCTGGTATGGCATGTTTTCATTGTCACAAAGTTGGACACTTGGCTGGAGATTGCAGAGATCAACCTAGAGAAGACACTGAGGAAATAAAAGAGAAATTTAAGATGATTTGGAGAAAGAAGGAAATTGTGTCAAATAAAGAAAGCACCTTACCTACCGAGTTAGGTGCTCTCAATCCAAATTAATCGGTAAAGATATGAAGGAACTGCATTCTCACAAGGTTAAATCTTAAATAGTTCCTATTTTAGTATGTACTGAATTCAAAATCTTCATAGTAAGATGTAATAGTAAGTTTGAAATTCTATCAAAGTCTTTTGGAGCACTTTACAAGAAAACTGTCAAGTCAGTGAATTCAGGAAGCCTGTCAAGTCGGTATATGAAGGAAATCTGGTTACTCGGTTAAAGAGTGAAAAAAAAGGCTAAAGAAAGTTAAGTAAACCGACTGCATTTAATGTCTTTGACCTAACTTGCACAAAGCTCGATAAGGTATTTTTGAGTACTTAAAGGTTTTTTCCGGTCATTTTCATTCACCAAGTTTTCGAGAAGTAGAGCAGAGCGAATCAAGGTGATCAAACCATCTTCAAAGCAAAATCTAAGGTATTTACATCGAATCTCATCGCATTGTTAAGCTGGTTTACCGAACTCAGTAAGTTGTTATTATCTGCTGAGTGTGAAGCGTCTGTCGTTTGTTAAGTTCTCAAACCCTAAGGTTCCTGTGTCAATTTTTATCTGAAATCAAAATGGCACCTAAGATCCAAGACCGAATTGTTGTCACAAATGTAGAAAAGCCCTCACTAAAATCTCTTTGACTCCCAAAATTGCATCTGAACTAGATGACAAAACTGTCTTTTCACTCATCCTGTATCGAGTCTTGTTAGTCGAGGATGTGAGATTCTTCACAAAATGCCGTGTTGAAGAACTCGGTCATGTTGAGATCAAAGATGCATATGATGAATTGTGCACAGATGGTAAAATGGTTAGCAAGTATGAGCATATCAAAATCAAGGGATTGACTGAAGCCCTAACCTATCCTAGTGTGTTCAAACCCCAGTGGGTCAAGTTTGTACTAAGCTGAGTGCATGATGATTTCATGTGGCTACAAGAGAAACTGTTTAAGATCACTAATGAAATCATTCATCTGATCACTGGTTTTCCTATCTATGATCATGCCTGAGCATAGAAAATGATATCACAGAAGGAATTTATCAGTTTGACTGGAGTTGAATCAGATTTCAGAGGTTTGAAGTTGAACAATGTCACTGATCCTGAACTCAAATTTGCCATTAGAGTAATTGGTTACTGTTTCTTCCAATTGGCAAGGGAAAATAGTGTACCCTGTGCAGCAGTGGACTTAGCATACAAAATTGTTAAGAAAGGCATGAAAATTGACTTGTGTGAAGTATTACTGAAGAACTTGTTTGAAAATCTGAACACAATCAGGAAGCCGAAGAAGAACAACTTGGCAAATACTCTAAAATTTGGATCACTACATGTATGTATGTTTTTCTACTTTGAGAAGTTTTTTCCAACAGTTGGTAAAGTTGTTTGGGAGCTACACTAACCAATCACCCATCAGATCAATGACTTCATCAAGAAGTTAGGTGATAACTTTAGTGATATAATGGATGATTACTTCAGCAAGTTCCAAGAGAAAATGCATAACAGGTACCGGATTCCACCACAACTGGTAGAAAAATACATAGATGAAATATGTTTTGAGGTCGACACCGATTATTGTTATGTGAATGCTGTGGAGCCGAGGACTCAATCTTTGTCACCTATGGGTTATAAGATTGATTTTGATATCACACAACAACAAATTGATGCCTATCTATCATTGCCAAGGCATACTACCGAGCTGGGGTATGGAACCTATGAAAAGGTGAAGGAAAAAGTAAAAATGAGCATTGTAGTACCTAAGGCTACAAGAAAAGATACAAAGATGATTAAGGCATTAACTGAGAAATTTGGAGAAGAGTCTTCCTCCACACCTGTCAAAGGAGTTCTAGCTATCACCAAAGAGGAGACAGAAGCCAAGAAGCAGCCATAACACTTAGCACCAAATTGCCTAAGGGAAAATTCTTGAAGAGAAATAAACAGGACACTTCAATGGCCCTACCGACCCCTCCAACAAAGAGACCTAACACAAGGGCATTTGTTGCATCACCAAGTAAGAAACAAAAGACTGTTGCCGTTCCTAAGGTAACTAGAACTTACAAGAAATCTACTCGGAGACTCATTTTTCCAAAAGAGTCGAGTGATACCGAATCTGAAGATGCAAATAAATTTCAGATTGTGAAAAGCAAGAAGGTAGATGTACATAGTGTAGAAATTTTTTGTAATAATCTAAAGGAATATGGTGGATTTGGTGGATTCAGATTTGTCAAATATGAATCCAGATCTGCTGATGAAAAGAGGCAAAGTGAAGAAGCTGTCATTTGCACACTTCTCAAATTGTGAGTGGTCCCATTAGAAGTATGTAATTCTATTCCTAAGGAATTATATGAACATATTGAAACTAGATGGCAATATGCCCTAGACTCAGAGAAACAAATCAGAGAAAGAAGTTTGGTGCATCTCTTTCCTGATATGTCGGTTGATGAAATAAAAGAACATCTAACAAATAGCCAAACACAATTTACAGTAAAACAAAAGGCCTTGAAATTGATGAATGGTTTGCATATAGAAGTGGAGAAGGAAATAAAAGAGCAATGAAAGACCATCTTTCGAAGAAAGAATGCTGGTGAACAATCTATAGTGGAAATAGTCGATGTCACCGACCAAGAGCCTGATGTCACCGAGCAAGACCCTGCTGACACCATTCAAATAGATGAGGATATCATTGATGCAGAGGCACCTGAACAAGAAATGATAGAAGGCAATGCTTATGCAAAACTTGTCTCCAGTGAATTTGTTTTGGAACAAGTTTAGCCTTACCCACCGATCAATCAACCTGCTACAACCGAAGCTCCTCAGGATACAAGTGAAGGCACTGAAGGTCAAAAGTCTACAATAGAAGGTACTTCACAAGAATAAACCTCTCAAGCAGCTTCTAACATGGAAAATGTTACATCGAAGACACCAAGCACCGAGACACTGAAGGACACTACCGATGCTAAAGTAACCGACCAAAGTGTTGTCTCTACCGAGCAACCTACCGAGAGTCCTGAAGCCTCTCAAGCTATTGTAGTGGTTCACCTGGTGAAAGGTAAAGAAAAGAAGTTGAAAAAGCATAGTTTCAAAATTGATTTATCCAAACAAATAGTGTTGCCCAATGTAGACATCTCCAAATCGGAAGGGCAAGCACTCACTGAATTCGGTGAACTGTGCAGAGCATAGGCCAAACAGGAGAAGCAACTGGCCATACAAAAGAAGAATAAAGTACTTCAGAAGGTAAGGACCTTACTATCAGATATGCTACCTTCAGCTACAATATCAACCGATGCAACCATCCATATTCAATTAGATGAACTCCTAAATCAGATTGAGATATCTGGAGTAGATGCATCCGAATACTTGAGCAAACTAAAAGACAAGGAGCTAACTGCTAAAATGATAGAGGAAGTACATAAATCCATTGCTGTTGGCAAGGTAAAACTTATCAAATTTATTGCTGAGTTGTCCCCTCAACTCAAGCACATTCTTTCATTATTTCAGAAACTCTGCACATTTTCTTTATTTCTTAAGGACATTAAGAATAAAACAAAAGGAATTGAGAAAGAGATCACCGATCTCTCAAATAAGTTGACCCTCGAGCCCAATTCAATTTAGAATTTTTATATGAAGCTACGACAGCTCATGGCTCAACAATTGGAACTGAGGAATGAAGAACACAAGATCAAGATGGACATAATGACACTTCAAACATTATTCTTTCCTCATCTTTCATCTGTTCAAGAATAGCTAAACCGAGCCACTTATCTCTCTACTACACAAGAGGGAAGCACTTTAGATGGCTTAATTTCATTATTGGCTGATATTAATGCACATAATTCTTTAATGGACAGTGTAAAGGATGCATTCTTTGTCGCTCTCACCAAAGCCAAGACAAAGTACAAATCCATTTTTTATCAGTTGCCACCTCCCAATGGTAACTAAATTTTGATGTTTGTCAAAAAGGGGGAGTATATCAGAGTATATCATCAAGAGTATATATAGCATCAAAGTACACAGGGGGAGTGTATAGTATTCAAAGTATCAAACAACCAGAGTGTAGTATACAGGGGGAGTATACCGAGCAGAGAATGAGTAGAATATGCAGAGTATCCAAGAGCAGTGAACCGAGCAATGAACAGAGGAAAGAACAGTGATTACAGAGTTTTGTACAACATATTGATAAGGGGAGTATATTTGATTATACTATTTCAATGACTAATGTATATACTGCATGTTTAGTCAAATTTTGTAAAGTATACAGATTTTTGAGTAATGACTTTGAAAGTAGTTTTGTCGAACATCTCAACTAATGTCAAAAGGGGAGATTGTTACTACTTATCAAATTGCCATTAGTTTTATATTCAAAGTCATACTATATATTCTAGTCAGTTAGTATTACCGAATCATGCAGTCGGTACACATAGAGAAGTCGGTATGAACAGTCTAGTCGGTTACAAAAGAAAGAAGTCACAGAACACAGTATTCACCGAGCTGTTTACCAAGTATCTTTTTATGGCTACAGAGCGGTAAAGATACACTGAGTTGATATACACCGAGTGAAACGTGTTACCAGATTCATTAAACCTGGACACATATATGAAAGCATGTTACAAGATCGAGGCACACAGAACCGTTATCACATTGGAAATTGCAAATACAAATTTTGTATAATTTTGAGGTCATCTAACCAATGAAATATTTTACATGGTTATTTATTCGAGAAATCATGTTTGTAAGATTGAAGCAATAAATCAGATCACCGACATAAGAAGTCTATTTATACAGCATGAATTTAGGGTTAGATATATATGTGAATGTGAGAAATATGTGTGCATATGTGTATGAAGAAAGACTTATGTGATACATGAGAAATCATAGAGTATTATGACTATTATAGAGACACAGAGGTCACCGAGAAGGTTATCAGAGAACAATCGAGGAACAAAGTAAACATAAGGGTTTACTGAGTTACTTTATGAGTTACCGAGGTATGCTATAGGCAAGGTAATCTTATTTTGAGCACATAGAATCTGCTACAGCATTTTAGATTTAAAGTTGCAGATATTTGTAAAGTCTTATTCTAATATTTTTAAGTTGTAAGAGAAACCTTTAACAGGGTAAAAGACTCTAATCAAGTCTATAAATTGTAAATCCTCTAACCAGGTGCAACATATATATAGTGTTGTAAAATCCTTCAGCAAGGTAGATCTAATAGATCTTGTTACTCCTAACATGGTAAGCTATCAGAAATAGCTAAATATGTAGCTCTAACCGATCACTCTTTATTATTGCAGTAGTGAAGTTGTGGGTGCCATCCCCACCATAGTTTTTCTCTCTAACAAAGAGTTTCTACGTAACCAAAATATATGTGTTATGGAGTGAATCATGTATGATTGTTACTCATTTGTTTTAGCTTTATGTTATGTTACAGTAGTTTTTGATTTATGCATAACAGTAAAGATATTGTTGAGAAAAGGAGTTGAAGTACTGATTCACCCCTCCCCTCTCAGTACATTAGCTTTCCATATTGGGCCTAACAAATATGATGAGCATTTTTCAAATTTTTTGAGATTGGGTAAGTTATGATCTCTTGCCATTGCCATTGTGTTATCTATTTTTTCACTACAAATCTGATTTACATTTTGCATTTTTTTACATTTACATTTTGTAGGTTGAGGCAATTCCAAGTGTCGACCCAAGTTTGATTCAAGTTTCAGAAAGTTCACCGTTGTTTTTCTCCTGGCTTGCATTGTACGTATACATTCTCAAATTCTTTTATTCATATTAAAAATCCCAAATACTTCTTGCACAAAATAGTATGAACATTGAGAGGGCTTTTTGCTGTACACGATCGATCTCTGCATGGTTTGTAATCCTTGATTCACAATATTCTTATATAATCCTAAAAGAGTGAAATAATGAAAGAGTTTACATTGAAAACTACCAACTCATGGTAGACTATACCATAGACCATTAGCCCCACAATCCCCTCAAGCAACACCAACACAACTATCAAATAACTCGAAGAACCTTAGCAACACTAGAAATCTATATACCACCCATCATAATACATACATGGACCATACATTATTCAAATGCAATTACATAAGATACATGATGGTAGCTGCTCGATTACCCAGATCTACCAATTTCTATACTTGCATTTAACAACCAATTTTCGTTAGTATTCATCATCCTCCTAAAGGGAGCCAAGTCATGGTTGATTACCTCGATTCGGAATACCTCCCAAGACTCAACCCAAAAGTTTTCCTTCCTCTTTCTCTCCACATTTAGCCTTTCGATCTCCTCTTCCTCAGCTTCAGGATCTTCTTCTTCGTCTGAAAAAAAAATGCAAGGTTAAAGTAGACCCTTAGAATACTAGACCATTCCTGCTCCAGTTCCATAACAACACTACCAACAATGTCTACATTGACTTATCTAACAAAGCCAACAAATCACTCGACACATTTTTCCTTCGAGGTGAGGGTGTCCACTAGAATTGTGAGCACTGCTTCATACACATAACCATCAAACCAATGCCTATTTCCACGCAGTTACTCCACCACCAACCCCCTAATTGCATCATGTCCCTCCACATCAATGTCAAAAATTCTTTCACATTGTTCATCCAGGGTTTTCTCCCTTCACATACAACTCAAACCAAAATAATGACCCATTCTAAAGCCATCTCTGTTTAGCTCCACAGTTAAGAAACATTTCCCTGCCTACCTTAAATATCCTTTCTTACCACTAAAAGTTTTCCAAGAAATTCAAAGATATCTAATCCTTATTCAAGTTTGACCCCTCCCCTAGGAAACCATGATCTATGTCTAGATCGGCTTGATTTCACCCCACAGCCAAAGAACCCACCTTATTCTCATCCTTAGATTTTCTCAGGATCTTCTTACAGTGAATCTAATTGTTGTACATTCCAGTTGATACACATTGTACTATTCCCTCTGGCAATTCATCTCTTCCATTTGCAAGAGATGGCAACACCAACGCATGGGACAAACAAGACACCCGTTACGACAAAAGTTGCTACCTATATCTTATCCCAACAAAGCCCTTCGATACCATTACTACTATAAAGGCCAAGATTCTATCAATCTTGCTTGCTCTGAAAGGAATATCGATGCACACTTGATTACCCAATTCCTTTCTTGACCACAGTCTCTGCATCCCTAAAAAGAATATCCATGAAAGATTGATCCCAATCGATGCTATTGTCAATTGTCTGATCCAAAACTGCTTCGGCCCCCTTATTTGCAAGTCAATCTATCGCCCTGTTGCCTTCTCTATATGTGTGTTGCATCCTACAATCCACTAAAGAACTCAATAGTCTTCAATCCTATGAGTCCACATTTGAAGTCTCCAATTAGGAAAATATCCTTTTGAAATCAGATTTCAATTACATTTATTTATAGGTAAATGCTCATCGTATGAGCTGCATCTAAAAAATTCTAGACTCTCAATAAACTCTCTCTTGGAGGGGATACGAACAATAGTTGATAGAGCATATGACTGAAGTCCTATCTCCATATACGTGGATGTTCACTCTACTGTAAACAATGCAGACTGATACAAATTTGTCAATCATTGAATATATTTTCTTGCATGAGAAGTTACAACTTCAAGATCAATTTCTAACTATAGTTTTCATGACATAGATTTTACAAACAAGAGAAAGGATAATCAAATTAGTTTCAATGAATATACCTACATAACTATAAACATATATATGCATGTGTGGTGCCACAATTTTTGAATAGTAGTAAAAGCACATCTTTGGGGAATACCAAGGAACTTTAATGTTGTCTTTAAAATGTTTCATACATTTGTAATCTCAAAATTTGCAGAAGTGCTTATAATATCTTTTTCTTGTCTCTTTTTTACACATAACAATTAATCTCCCTTTATAGAGAGTGAAACGGTTTGACACTGAAGGGACATGCCCTTTCGAAAACACAACTAACTAATTGACAAACAACTATTGAATTCTTAACATAAACAAATTAAATAAACCAAGATTATGGATGTAATCATGACTACAATAAGATTGGAATTCCTTGGTCTATTTCATCATGGAATTCTCCAGCGCGTAAGCTCAACCAACCACGTATCTCACAAAGGGTGTCATGTCTCCATTTTCATCAACTCATGCCCTTGACCTATCCATGAATCCAATCAAATTTCCTCGATGGTATTTCTCTTTTGAGTTGGATCAACATTAAACCCTTTTTACAAAAATATTTATTCCAGTGGGAGCAAGGAGGGTTCCTCAGGCACTTTCTGTCTTATGATTTTGGTAAGAAAACTTATGTAGCTTCATTCCAAGGGTGATACAAAGGCTTGGTGATGACAACTTTAGGTGGTGAAAACTTTGGTCATAACATGACCATCTGTGGGTCCTTATTGGATTAAACAAGTGGGAAAGGTGCCCCTACACCACCTAGTTTAGACACCCCTATTTATAAGAGTTTCCTACAATTGCAAAATAAAATTGGAAAGAAGATCTATCATCTTGTCAATGACTCATTTATCTAGCTTGTAATAAAAAAGGGAAGGTTACTGAATTCATTTCTACATTGCCTTATTAGGTTACCTATTACATATTCTAAGTGGCCTTATTAGGACCTTACAAACATATTTCATTCTCAAACCCTTAATTAACCATTAAACCCCAATAATTTCAAATAATGATATAAATATGCCTACAAAGATAAAAAAAGGAATGGTGAGTCAATGTAATCAATTTTGATATCAATATAACATGGTTTTCTACTCATTTTTCATGTTTTTAACAGTATAACAGTCTAATCACTTGAATTTTCTGTGTTAATACCTTGAATTTTTTTTTTATCTTCTATTGGATTTTATGTGGCACTGAAAAAACTTTAATTTGGTTTTTATTCTATTCAAATCCATCATTGTTTAGGCAAGATATTCAAGTTTTTGTCCAAAATACAAACCCTCGGTCTAGGGTATCTAGTGACAGGTAAAAACGTAATAACTTTTGTTTTCATGTCCATAAAGTCCCCAAAATTGGTAGTATAGAGGGGAAGGATGTGTAAAATATGTTTGTAAGCCTGCAGGCGATCATGTACGGATTGACACATGTGCTGGTGGATGAAGATGACTGAAAATATATCTCAGACTGAGACAAAGAAGTGATGTGGCAATTTGATAAAGGTTTTGCGCATGCAGGTTGCTTGGAAGGGAAAGTGGTGGTTTGGAGAGATGTAATAGTGATTCTTTAATGTGTCCAAGTATTTAAAAGGGTAAGGGATACTTGTTTGGGGTTTTGTTGGGTGATTGTCTCAGATAAAGGTATGACTGTCATAGCTGACAGTGAATTATTATGTTGGAACTTAAGTTATAGTCAAAGGTTGGATTGTTGGGTTACATTGGGGAATATAATTGAGTTATGTTGAAGGTCTCTTAATATGTGTGAGGAGTCTAATGGTATGATGAAAGAACAAGTATCTGATAGATTACTGAGAGGGGGGGGGGTGAATCAATAACTAGAAAAACTAATACAAACTTCCCAAAATCAAACTCAAACATGCAAAGTAATCTTATCAATGAAATAGCACTGTCAAGATCAATACTCATAAGAATATCAATTGACTGTTACAACAACTTAACAATAAACAACATTTAACTTGTAAACATCCAAATGTTTTATCACATGCCAATGCAAACTTCCCAATGCATCTGGTTATCATGTCTTATTAGAAATACTTAATCCAATCAATCATAAGATCATAACCATAAAAAAATTCACCACATGACACAAGTATTTATACTTGGAAAACCCATATAGGTAAAAACCACGGTGAGATGAGACTCACAAGATAATATCTGAACTCTTCTGAAGTTCACCCTGTTAGGAGCGAAGCCTGTTAAAGCTTTTACAAAAAGTCTTGTTAAGAACTAATCCTATTAGGAATCACCTGGTTAAGGGATTGACTACAAATGCCTTGTTAGAAGCAAATACCTTGTAGGGAGTAACCTTAGTAGAGGATTTGAAAATCCAATCTAATGGACCACCTTGTTAGAAGATTTAATAAGTAACCAAGCTTGTCAAAGCTTACCCAGTTAGGGGATTTCAATTTTACTCTAATTATTAGAAAATAATAGGAGTTTCTTGATCTGTCTGAATAGCACTACATTTGCTTGATCAGATCCATTTAAGCTTCTATCTTCATTTACTCAAACTGCAAACTCATTCTCTAGTTCGATAATCACACACTCAACTGATTTCTACCAACTCTCAAACAAAACAACTTCATTGACCTTAAGTACAAATCAATTAGGTTGGTAACACAACAAAATCCTCATCCTCTCATCGAGATTACAAAAAAGTTGGTACAAGCATGACTGTTGGATTTTATAGAAATCTCTATACATCAATCAAGAAAACCTCAACCGCTCCTTGATTACCGCTTCATCGAGCTTAGTAACTTGTCACACATTTTGCATTTGATGTAAATTCATTTTGTTCATTCCCTAGACAAAAAAACATGGCAAAACATTTTGAACTTGTCTTCATACAATGACCTTACTTGCCACCATTATTATCGCTCAACCAACATAACCAATTCAACAACCTTAATTGGTTAAGGTTTAACAAAAAACAACTAGTAGGGTTTACTAGTTACATAACATAAAAAGGGTTTAACCTTTTACTCTGATTACCATTTCAACTCACAAAATTACATACCAGTTTACAATACAATATCAATAATAGCAACAATATCAACAATATCATTTATATATTTACTGGTTCAATTGACATCAATGACAACACAACTTATCATTAATGCAATCTTCATGCAAATGCTAACAATCTCCCCCTTTGGCATTGATGGAAATACAAAATATCAACACCATTGCTTTGTTGTTGTGATTGTGAATAGGAATCTTGGTTTACATTACCAAGTATTCACATGCTCTCCCTGTCTTCAATCTGTCACTGGTTTTCCTTCCCATAATCACATAATTCTTCTCCCCTTTTGACAACAATGCCAAATTGAAAGTAAAATATGTAATTTTAAATTTACGCTGTGCATCAACAACATACTGCAATTGAAAGTAAAATATGTAATTTTAAATTTACGCTGTGCATCAACAACATACTACAACTGGATGCTCCCCCTGTGGAATACATCCACTTCTACATCAATCCTTGTAAAATTTTGCAATTTATTCAAGGACTGATGTATTCAACATCATGTTCAACTGACTTCTAAGATACTCAAAAGTAGTCTTAGGCAGAGGTTTGGTAAAAATATCTGTAAGCTACTCCTTGGTAGAAACATGCTCTAAGATAACATCTTTTCTCTGAACTTTTTCCCTTAAGAAATGATACTTCAATTCAATTTGATTGGTTTGTGTGTGCAAAACAAGATTCTTGGAAATATTTATGGCACTTGTGTTATCACATAAAATCTTTATAGGTTCTGAAATCTTCATCTTAAAACCTTCCAAAATGTGCCTTATCCAAATAGCCTGTGTGCAATTCATATAAGCTGCAACATACTCAGCTTCAGTAGTAGATTGTGAAGTGCAACTCTTCTTTTTACTACTCCATGAAACAAGCCTTCCTCCAAGAAAAAATTCTCCACCGGTTGTGCTTTTCTGGTCATCAACATTTCCTGCCCAATCAACATTTGTCTATACCTTCAAATCAAAGTTTCCTCCATATGGATACCATAATCCATAGTCAACAGTACCTTTCAGGTATCTAAAGATTCTCTTGGTTGCTATCAGGTGTGTCTCCTTAGGATTCTTCTGGAATCTAGCAACTATGCCAACCACATGGGCTATGTCGAGTCTATTGTGAACAACATAGTGCAACTTGCCAATCATTGACCTGTATTCCTTCTCATCAATAGACTTAGATTCATCTTCCTTGGACAACTTACAACCTGTAACCATTGGTGTCCCAACTGGTTTACAGTCACTCATGCCAAATATCTTCAAAACCTCTTTCACATACTTAGACTGTGTAATGAAAATACCATTCCTCATTTGTTGTATCTGCAAACCTATGAAATTTTTTATTTCCCCTACTAAATACATTTCAAACTCATTTTTTATTTCATCTGCCAAACTATTTCTCATGACATCATTACCTCCAAATATAATATCATCAACAAATAATTCAGTGACCAGTATTTCATCTCCTTCAGACTTGAGATATATGTTACTATCATCACTGGTTCTTAGAAAGCCTATCTTCATTAGATGTGTATGAAGCCTTTCATACTATGCTCTGGGTGCCTTCTTTAATCCTTATAAAGCCTTATGCAATCTGCATACCATGTCTTTCTCATCAGTCAAATCATAACCATTTGGCTTCTTTATGTATACCTCTTCTTCCAATATCCCATTTAAAAATGCAGACTTAACATCCATTTCATATACCTTGAACTTTTTATAGGCTGCAAATGCAAGTAAAGTTCTGACACCTTCTAGTCTTTCTACTAGTGCAAAAGTTTCTCTATAATCTTCTCCTTCTTCTTGTGCATAACCCTTGCAGACTAATCTTGCCTTGTTGCGAACTACAACACCATCTTCATTCAAATTGTTCTTGTATACCCATTTAGTACCTATAACATTCTTATTTACTGGTCGATGTACTACGGTCCAAGTGTTGTTCTTCTCAATTTGATCCAATTCCTCCTCCATAGCTTTAACCCAATATTCCTCACCAAATGCCTCCTTAGCAGTTCTTGGTTCAATGGTGGAGATCATGCAAGAATTCTCTTTGATTCTTTTTTTGGTTAGTACTCCAGCATCCTTATCTCCAATAATCTGCTCAGGATTGTGATTCAATCTCACATATCTAGGAATAACATGATCATTATCTTCAAGTTCAGCTTCTTCATTGTCATCATCTTCTTCTGAATTTATCTATTTTGGTTGAACTGCTGCATCAAAATTTGCTTTGCCGGTTTCAGATTTCACAGTTTCTGGTTCCAAAAACAAAATGCAAGGATCTTCATCCTTTTTCTCTGAACTGTTGCATTCTTAGACTTCAGGAAATTCATCCACTCAAACATCAACACTCTCAACAATTCTCTATGTATGGTTGTTAAAAAAATTGTAGGCCTTACTCTTGGTGGAATAGCCAAGAAATATGCCTTCATCACTCTTAGCCTCAAATTTTCTAATGTAATCACCTCTCTTAATAAAACATTTGCTTCCAAATATCTTAAAATAACTCACATCAGGTGATTTTCCATACCAATATTCATAAGGAGTCTTTTCCTTACCTTTCTTTACCAGAACCCGGTTCATTGTGTAGACAGATGTGTTGATAGCTTCTCTCCAAAAGGTTTTCGCTACACCTCCTTGTATCAACATTGTCCTAGCAGCTTCAACAACTAACCGGTTGTTCCTTTCTGTGATACCATTATGCTGTGGTGTCCTTGGTGCAGAAAGTTGTCATTTGATACCATTCTCTTCACAGTACCTAGTGAATTCCTCAGAAGTGAATTCACCACCTTGATCTATCCTTACACATTTTATCTTCTTACCACTCTCTTTCTCTGCTAAGGCCCTGAATGCCTTGAAATTACCAAAAGCTTCAGTGTTATCCTTCAAGAATCTGACCCACATCATCCTTGAGCAATCATCTATGAGAATCATAAAATATCTGTCACCCTAAATGCTTTTTGTTCTTATTGGTCCATAAAGATCTGTATGAACCAAATCTAACAAGTGCTCCGTTGAAAAGGATTTTCTTTTGAAAGTTGAAGAAGTCATCTTCCCTAACTGGCATTCTTTGTAAAGAGCATTAACCAGTTCTCTAACTGAGGCAAACCTCTCATTGTCTTGGACTTACTCACTTTAACAATGTTATCAAAGTTTATATGAGAAAATCTCCTATGCCAAAGCTAGCTATCATCCATTTTAGCATTAAAATAGTTGCTAACTTTAGAATTAAGATGAAATAGGTTACCTTTAGTTTGTTTCCCGGCTGCAATCAATTCACCTTTGTTGTCAAATATTTTTGACATACCATTTTTAAACTACAGTGGGTATTCATTAAGTTGTGCCACACTCAAAAGATTGTACTTTAGTCCTTCAACCCAGTAGACATCATCTGCACCACTCTTCCTGTTAAGAGAAATAACTCCTTTACCTTTAACCATGCAAGGTGAGTCATTGCCAAATCTAACAACACCGCCATCAAATTATTTCAAGGAAAGAAATTTGCTCCGATCACTAGTCATATGATGTGAACAACCACGATCAATGATCCAATCATCAGAGTTATCCATCCTGGATACTAATGCCTTCTGGTTTGATATCTCTTCCTTAATATCTACAAACACAATATCTTCACTAGCATCATCATCAGATTCTTCATTAGTGATACCACTATCAATAGAAATAAGACAATCTCTTTTGCCTTTACCCTTATACTTCTTGAATTTATCTCTCTTGTGTTCATTTTCACTATTAGGACAATTTGCCGCTATGTGACCAATCTTGTTGCATGCAAAACATTTTAAAGGTAATTTACCTCTGTATTTACCAGTGCCTCTACGCAACCGCTTTGCCAATAATGCTTCAAGCTCCACTAAATTGTCTTCATCATCAGCATCTCTACTGGATCTAGATTCATAACCATGACTAGTATCTCTACTTTTTCTCATAGATGGGCTAGAAACAAAAGCTCTAAATGCAGACCTAGATTTTTGTACACTACCATCATAACCCTTTAATTCAAAAGTAGTAAGATTTCCAATGATGGAGTCAAGAGTTAACTTAGTTTTATCAATGGACTTCAACTCCTGAATAACTGCAACTCGAATAGCATAGACCAGTAGTAGGGTTCTCATTACCTTACTGATTAGTGTGGCATCTTCTACTTTCCCTCTTGCACTCTTAATTTCACTGACTATCTCTTTTATCCTTTGACCATACTGTTGGATATTCTCACCTTCGGACATCCTCATGTCATCAAACTTTCCTCTTAGACTCTCTTCTTTAGAAATCTTAACATGTTCATCACCGCTATAAATCTCTTCAAGTTTTTTCCATACTTCATATGCAGTTTCAAGACCATGAACATCTACATATTCAGCATCAGATAGGGAACTGTTAATAGCCTCCAATGCTTGATGATTTTATTTTTGTTCTTTCTTCTAATCATCAGTCCAAATTCTAGTAGGTGCAATATACTTAGTATCTATATGATCCCAATACTGACTTCCCAAACTCTTGATGTAAATTTTCATTCTGTCGCTCCATATCCTATAGTTTTCTCTGTTGAACTTTGGACCTTCCTTCTTCATCATGCTCTAGAAGATCTTTTCCTCAAGTTGTTAGGCTTCAACCTTAGAGGACCTGAATCGCTCTGATACCAATTGATGGTATGGTGAAATAATAAGTATCCAAAAGATTACTCAGAGGGGGGGTGAATCAGTAACTAGAAAAATTGATACAAACTTCCCAAACTCAAACTCAAACATGCAAAGTAATCTTATCAATGAAATAGCACTGTCAAGATCAATACTCATAAGAATATCGGTTGACTATTACAACAACTTAACAGTAAACAACATTTAACTTGTAAATATCCAAATGTTTTATCATATGGCAATGCAAATTTCTCAATGCATCCGGTTATCATGCCTTATCAGAAATAGTTAATCCAATCAATCATAAGATCATAACCACAAAAACATTCACCACATGACCCAAGTATTTATACATGGAAATCCCAAATAGGTAAAAACCATAGTGAGATGAGACTCACAAGATAATATTTGAACTCTTCTGAAGTTCCCCCTGTTAGGAGCCAAGCCTGTTAAAGCTTTTACAAAAAGTCCTGTTAAGAACTAATCCTGTTAGGAATCACCTGGTTAAGGGATTGACTACAAATGCCTTGTTAGAACCAAATACCCTGTAAGGAGTAACCTTAGTAGATGATTTAAAAATCCAATCTAACAGACCACCTTGTTAGAGGATTTAATAAGTAACCAAGCTTGTTAGAGCTTACCCGGTTATGGGATTTCAATTCTGCTGTAATTGTTAAAAAACAATAGGAGTTTCTTGATCTCTCTGAATAGAACTACATTTGCTTGATCAGATCCATTTAAGCTTCTAAATTCCTTTACTCAAACTACAGACTCATTATTTGGTTCAGCAATCACACACTCAACTGATTTCTACCAACTCTTGCCAACTCTCAAACAAAACAACTTCATTGACCTTAAGTACAAATCAATTAGGTCGATAACACAACAAAAATCTAATCCTCTCATTGAGATTACAAACAAGTCGGTACAAGCATGACCGTTGGATTTTATATCAATCTTTACACATCAATCAAGAAAACCTCAACAGCTCCTTGATTACCGCTTCATCAATCTCAGTAACTCATCACCCATTTTGCATTAGATGCAAATACATTTTGTTCATTCCCTAGACAAACAAAAGCGCCAAAACATTTTGAACTTGTCTTCATACAATGACCTTACGTGTCACCATCATTACTGCTCAACCAACATAACCAATTCAACAACCTTAATTGGTTAGGGTTTAACAAAAAACAACTGGTAGGGTTTACTGATTAAATAACATAGAAAGGGTTTAACCTTTTACTCTGATTATCGGTTCAACTCACAAACTTACATACCGGTTTACAATACAATATTAACAATAACAACAATATCAACAACATCATTAATATCTTTACCGGTTCAATTCACATCAATGACAACACAACATATTATTAATGCAATCTTCATCCAAATTCCAGCAGAGTCAAGAGTCCTAAGGTGTAAGGGTTTGTTTCAAACCAAGATTTGTTAAGGGTTGTTGAATGCTTAAGGGGAAAGTTTATGGGATAGTCACAACCATATAAGTTGTTTAATGTGTTGACAAAGGTTTGAAGTCGTTAATAAGCCATTGTGAGTGCTTTGGAGTATGGGGATGGTTGGGTTATGTGTAGGTGAATCTATGTTGTTACCACAAGAAGTGGAGCCTAGTTTTCAATACAAGGGTTGTTGAGTTGTCAATATGAAGGATGTTGTCATAGGAATGGGTATGTGTTCAAACAAAAGTTGCAGACCAGAGTATGTTATGACCAATGAGAGCATTGTTTGTGAGATCAAGTTTGGAGTGAAAAGTTGGCTAAAGGTGTTGAGGCCTAATGCATGAAGGCTTGACCATAGTGGTCATTTGAAGAAGCAAAGAGATTGTGAGTGAGTCATGAATGATGGTGGATCTTGGAGATAGGTCCTGATTGTGAATTTGAAGGTGTTGTTACCAAACAAAGTTGGAACCATGAAGTGTTTCATTGCAATAGTTAAGAGGGCCATGATGGCTCCTCATCATCACATGACCCTCCTTGTGTTCCTCTGGGGTTTAGGTGCTCCTACACCACTTGTGACCTCTCTTTCAAGAGTACAAGTTCTCCACCACTAAGCCAACTTAGGTTGTCTTCGAACTCATGCATTGCCACTACTTTGTAGGTATTGATATCACTGTTTCATAACTCAGTAAACTGTCAATATATATGCATCCATATTATCTTGGTTTATTTATAACTTTGGGAGTCATGGTGTTAAGTATTAATGGTGTCATTGTCCTCATACTACCATGGTCACTACTTTGATCTTATCATAGTGCTTTGATATTGTTGTATTACAGTTGTTGCTCTTGTGATCTATCAATGACTGATGTTCATGATGATAGTGATGCCTCCTATTCTGGTCATGCCTAGGACAAAATCTATGCATATGATTTAAGTTTTCTTATTAACCTGAAATTGGTGTTATGTTGATCTCCACAAAACCTCGAATTACCCGTCCCCACACCGGGTACTTGGAGTACCCAATTACTATGTTACTATGTTGAATGTTCAATGGTTTTGGTTCATTTTGCAATTTTTCTATGTTTAAGTATTTCAATTTGGTATATTATATTGAAAAATCATTTCATAACTAACATTTCAAGTTATTTAATACTAGTTCTAAGAAGACTTTTGTACTTGCGACATCGTTTTTCTTAGTTTGTGAAGGTTATAGACCAAAGTTTCCATAGCCCAATTTTTTTGCCTGTGAAGAAAGATCATGTCAGATAATATAAGCAAAGAACAAAATAAGGAGACAATTGCTAGATTCTGGTCTATCTTGAAAAGAAAAGGCGATGGAAAATGTTATTGTCCCTACAAAAATTGTAAGGGCTTAAAGACTAGAAGACTTCTAATCACAACAGCTTAGAAACATTGTAGGCAACATGGTCACATTGAAGGAGGGCATGATTATCGTCCATTGGTAAGTTGTTCATTATATCATTTTAACAATTTATATACATAAGAAATCACTTGATGATGAGATCATGATCATGGTTTATTTATGTTGATTATTTTTATATAGGTGGAGCGCCCTAGGGAACATGATATGGATTGCCACAACCTGAAGAATGTGGTTTTCCAAGTGGAGGAACATGGAGGTGTGAATATCAAAGCTGAAGATAATGATCCTATGCAAGAAGATGATCATGCACTAGAAAACATAATTGAAGATGATGGTACAAATACATTGATCCATGACACATTTAGTGCTAGTGCAACTGATCATGATGATCAAGATGACTTTGATGTTGTTCATGATGTACCTCTACTTGAGAAGGCATACGAGCCCCTTTACGAAGGCTCTCAAACAACTCTTCTCTTTGTTGTATGGTTATTGGTGAACTTGAAGGTTATGAACAGTTTATCCAACATAACAATCTCATGTATGTTAAGGTATGTCATATATATCATCTTTTTTCATCTATTTTTGTTGTTATTTCATTATAGTTGTTGTGTGTGTGAAGTAGGGTACCTACAGCTGCAACACAAACACTCAATAGATCATTACAAGCATGGTTAGAAAATTAAAAGCAAATAAAAGATAAACCATGACAAAGCGACCTGTCGCCTCCTAAGAGATGCGAGTGTGGATTTTCTCTCAGATCTGGATAAGCAATTCCAGTGACTTGACTACACCAAGATGGAGGATTTGAAATGATGATGATATGCAAGCTAGATGAGATTGATTATGCTATATTGATCCAATAGTCTAATTAAGCTAATGATATGCATGATTAAGCTATGATGATGATGCTATTAACCTAGAAAAGAGATTGATTAAGCTACATGATTCAAAAATTATGCTAGAAAAATGATCAAATTAAGCTAGATCTAAGATGTAATTTCCTATAATAACAATGCTCAAATGATATGCTAGAATGGATATGCCTATAGTAACAATGCCTAAATTGATATGAGATGGGATCCTTTGTGCTCCAAAATGGGGGATATTTATAAGATTTTCAAGGCCAGGGGTGAGGTGGAAGCAATCAACGGTCAAGATTGAGTCTAAAGATATCAAGGGTGAAATTGGAGGAGGTTGGAGAAGAGGTTGGAGGAAGGGACACTTTTCATCTCTCTGGTGACAAGTGTCAAGGAACCTTGCTCATGAGAGGGCAAGTTTCCAAGGGAAGAGACATGTGGCCAAAGTGCCATGTGTCTCAAAGGGAGAATATCCACACCATAGGAGGCTGGGATAAGGAGGTTAGGAGGTGAAAGATAAGATAGGGTTAGTTAAACCCAAGGTTAGGTGAAATGGGTTAGGTTAAGGGATGGTTAGGTTAGGTGGTTAGAAGTTAGGAGGCATGTGGGTAATTTGAATTTTAAAATTCAAATAATAGGAAAAAGACTAATTAATTTTCAACAACTCATAAATTGATTTGTTTTAATTAATTAGGAGATTAGAATAAATGAATTAAATGAGGGGGAGGATAATTAATTTGGATTAATTAATCAAAGGGGAGTATTGAAACGAACCTATTAAATAAATCCTTAGATTTATTAATAAGTAGATGAATGGGAGAATTTAATCAAATTATTAATGAATTCAATTAAATTAGGAAGGGGGGTTAATTAAATAATTTCTTATTCAATTAATTATCTTTAGACCATTTTTAGGTGTATACATTTTTTCCCTCTTTGAAGCGACGTGTGATGGCGCTTTGATTTAAAGAATAATCTCATTTTGATGATGATATTGGTTTGGTAGGATGCCCTAGACATTGATTGATAAATTGCGGTATGATGATACCCCCTTGGGAGATCAATTGAGATAAGTGACCTATGGAGTGTTTGGATCGTGGCAAAATTGATTTCTCGATTACAATTGATTTGATATCTGCAACTGTGGTTGATGAAAGGGCGAGTTCTTCGATCACTACGATGTGGTTCAAAATATGATGATTGAGAAAACTTGATTGAAGTCGATAAGATTGATTAGATTGATGACATCGAGATTTAGTCTAGTTTCAGGAATGACACCTCCTGTATAAGACAAATATGATCAAAGCGTCTGGTTTCAGGAATGATATATCCTATATAAGACTTGATCAGAACGTCTGGTTCTAGGAAAGATGCATCCTGTATAAGACATGATAGAATAGATTAGATGAGCTCGATTGATAGAATTGATAAGGTTGATTGGATAAAGAACTATTATTTTGATGATATCAGGTTGCAGGAAGATCCAAATATGCTGATGTTGGTTCTTTTGAGGGGGTAGCATAAGATTTGTGCTGGGTCGACAATATCTAGAGAGAGATGAGTCATCGGTTTGATTGTGTATACACTTATGATGATACTTTGATGATTCTTGTAATATATTTGTCCTTGGATAAGATGAGCTTTTGTGATCCCATGCAAGAATGAAATGCAAGCTAAATTCAAAGCTACGATCGGACCAGTCACTGGGTTATTGTATTTTATCATCATTGAGATTTTGAAAATGTGGGAAATGAGTGCAAACATCAATGATATAATTGAACCATGATGAATTGAGCACTTCTTTCCTAGATTTTGATATTGTAAGTTAGCACAAGCATCGAGGTATAATTGAACCAAGATGACCTGTGTGTTGCTTGCGTAAAACATGTAGCATTAACCATTTCTATATGCAAATCATAAATGTCTTTGATGATACTCTGATGATCATGTCCTGAGACAACTTTTCACATATTAACGATTAATTTACAAACAACAGACAAGAAAAATATCACGTTCCTTCCTTGTTCCTCTAATCAGAGACATCATGGAGTCACTCAGAAATCATGACAACGAAAATCAATATAGAAAAGTTGAACTGAAGTGTTAAAAGCATTATCCAAAAGATATCATCCATTGAAAAGTGTGTGATGTGCTTAGATTGACATGTGATAGTTTGATGGTGGACAATTTGATCTCGTGTTCAATGTTGGATGTGTCTCAATTTTTGTTTGACAAGTGTTGCCTAACTATTGTTCTAAATGTTTGATTAAGCTCAAAACGATGAAATTTTTTGCCCCTAGCTAGGTTAAGGATTTTTCCCCCAGTCTAGAAACAAACTTTATTATGATATATAAAATGATCCAAACCATGGTGAGAAATCACCTGGGATGCCTGCGTATGTACAAAGGCTTTATTATGGATATGAACAACATTGATGGAAATGAATGCAAGCAGAAAAAAGCATGACCCAATAGATGGAAGAGCTAGCTGACAGATAGCGCTTGTTTGCCAGGTTTTCACCATCTATTTTTATTGCACTTTTTCTCATATTTGATTTTTTTCACTGTTTTCACTGTTTTTGTATTTTCTGATTTTCCATTGTTTTGGATTTTCTGCTTTTTTAGACATAAAACTTCTTCAGATGCAAGCTATTGACGGGTTCCTCGAGTTGATCCCCGTCCTGTGTTGATAGCTGATATGCTCCTGACCTAATTACTATTGTGACCACAAACAGACCTAACTAGTTTGGTTCAAACGTCCCTTTCTTTTCTTGATCTGACTGGTTTCATGGATCTTCCTTTAGTACTAGTTCCCCAACTTGAAAGACTTGTGGTTTGACCTTGTGATTATAACTTTGGTACATTCTTTATTGATATACCTTGAAATGATCAAAGGCATTTTGTCTTCAGTCATGGATCAATTCTAACTCTTGAAATCTAGATACTCGTTGTTCTTCATCTGGGATAAGGTCTTTTAATGATACTTGTAGAGAAGGTATCTCTACTTATATTGGCAGTATTGCTTCTTCTAATCCATAGACAAGAGAGAAAGGTGTGGCGCATGTTGGTATGCAGATACTAGTATGGTAGGCCCATAGAGCAGGGTTTAATTGAATATGCCAATCTCTGCCAGCATCATTCATTGTCTTTTTGAGGATTTTCAAAATAGTTTCGTTAGATGCTTCTTCTTGCCCATTCCCTTGGGGATAGTAGGGTGTTGAAAATTTGTGTTGGATCTTGAATTTTTCACATAGCTCTTGTACATCTTGATTCTTGAATGGTCACCCATTATCAGTGATAATGGTCATGGGTATGCCATAGCGACATATGATGTAGTTGAAGATAAATGCAACAATCTATTTTCCCATGATATTGATGAGAGGTACTGCCTCAATCCATTTTTTGAAATATTCTATAGTGACAAGGATGAATTTGTGACCATTGGATGAAGAAGGATTTATCTTTCCTACTAGATAAAGACCCCATTGGAAAAAAGGCCAAGATGTTGCCAAAGCATGAAGTTCTTGTACTGGTGCATGAATCAAATTCCCATGGATCTGACATTGTTTGCATGTTTTAGCTATCTGAAAAGAATGTCATTCCACAGTTGGCCAATAATATCCCACGTGTATGAGTTTTTTCGAAAGGGTAAGACCACTTGAATGAGTGCCACAAATGTTGTTATGGACTTCATTTAAAGCCTTCTCAGATTCTTCCTGCTCAAGACATCTTAAAAGAGTGTTGTCAAGACCCTGTTTAAAAAGGGTATCCATTACGAGAGTATAATAAGAGGATTGGCAAATAAAGATTCTCTTCTGGTTCTTTTATAAGTCAGGAGGGAGGATATTATCTTTTAGGTATGTGTAAGTTTAGCCATAGCGGGAGGAATCATTCCCAACAAGGTGACAAATAGTCTCGGAATCAGGACAATTATGTGCAGGGTAAAACAACTCTTCCACCAGGAATTCGTAACGCTCTTGATTTTCCTGTGTCTAAAGTAGAGAAGCAAGTGTTGCCATGGCATCTGCTACTTTGTTGTCATTCCTTAGAATCTGCTAAAAAGTTATTTCGACAAAGTATTTCTTAGCATCATCAACCATCTTCTTATAAGGCATTAGCTTTTCATCCTTTGTTTGGTAATCATCATTGATTTGATTGATGACGAGCTGAGAGTCTCCAAAGGCTTGTAGCTATGTAATGTTCCATTCGATAGCCATGTTAATACCTGTAACCAAAGCTTCATATGTTGTTGTATTGTTGGTGCATGGAAAACTTAATTTGTACGCTTTTGGAATTGTATGACCTTGTGGTGTGATGAATAGAATGTCTGCTCTTGATCCATATTATGTTCCATTATTGATGCCTTCTCCTAGACTAATATTCGGGTGATGTATTATAAGATCTAGATCAAACCCTTGAATGTCTACATATGACCATCTTTTGATTTGCCTCTTTTTGAAGAGTCCCAAATATTTTTGCCCTTCGTGTTTTGATAGAGAGATTGCTCGATGTAGATCAATTGTGCCAATGGTAATTGTTGGCAAATGCACACTCCAATGAGAAATTATAGGTGATTGAAGGTATTGTCATTGATGGCAATCTTACAATCATATGATACCGGCAGGCACCAGCACCAATAGACTCTACATTGACATAGGTTCACCGGCACCAAAAAAATTGATTACTGGTACCCTGGCCGACATGATTTTATTTATTGCAAAATGTAATTAATTGTAATACCTTTTTGAAAGCCGACAAGGCATATTGTAATAAGGCTCATATATAAGTATGAGATCTTAGAGAAAATTTGTACGTAGGATATATGATGGATATTATGTGCGAACATTAAGGCAGAGTTTTGGAATAAGGTTTTGGAAGTTGTAGAGTTTAAACCAGTACTGGATCTGGCATAGCGGATGCCCTTTTGTAGTAGTACATGACATTGGATTTTCATAATCCACTTTTGTAAGTTAGTGAGACTTCTCTTTTGTATTTAAGTAGTGAGCTTTAGGTAGTTGGCCTTCCTACATGTGTAGGCCCCTATTGTAATAGTAATATTCTCTTATTGGCTAGTAAGCGAATATTGTGGGTCACAAATCCCACCGAGGTTTTTCCCACACCGGTTTTCCTTGTTAAAAATATTGTGTTATGGTGTGTCTTTCATGTTGTGGTTTCTATTCTTATTTACTACATTTATTTTGGTTTACCGGTACACAGTTTTGGAATTCTTTTCATTTAATAAGTTAAGAAAATCAATTAACCGGTTAGATACTGATTCACCCCCGCTCTCAGTATCTTTGGGAATCCTAACAATTGGTATCAAAGCTTGGTCCTCTATTTTCAAAATCCTAACAACTTGAGGAAGATTCTGACACTGGTACAAATGGATAATCTAAGAAAGCAACTAGAAACATCTCTTGCAGATTATGATGTAGAAAAATCGAGGAATATCAAACTTGAAGATGATCTGAAGGCTGCACAGGAAATCATTCAAGGACTTCATAAAAATCTCACTATTTCTAGGAACAAAAGAATAGAACTTTCTGAGAAGATGCAGAGTGATGATGATGAGAAAGAAACTCTTAATGACCTTGTGAACAAACTGAGACAAGAAAATAGTACAATGAAGAATGAGATGCAAGATATAACCATGAGATTTTGTAAAGACATTGAAGATAGAAAGAAGAATGAAGATGATCTAGCTAGAAGAAACAATGATGTTGCAGATGAAAAATACAAGACTTAGTCATGAGAATCATATGCTAAAGATAGATCTAATACACTTGGAACATGATAAAACTAAACTCATGAGAAATAAAGATTTCTTGGAAAATGAATTGGCTACTGCAAATCAACACAAGGAAAAATTCAAGAAAAGTTCAAAAAAACTTGATGATATGTTGAAGAATCAAAAACCTAATGGAGATACAAATGGCCTTGGCTTTGAAGTTGGTGAAACTGCTCAAGCTCCTACGAGCACTGAAACTTCTCAAGCTCCTGCAAGCACTGAAACTGCTACCACTGAGACCCCAAGCAAGGAATCACCGAAGGCTACAACATAGGCTATAGAAACTGACAAAAGTGTTGCTCCCACCGAGGAACATACCGAGGAAGATCAAGCCTCCAAAGCCATTGTACTCATTCAATCGATGAAGGCATCATCATCAAAGGAGAAGAAAGCAAAGAAGCACAACTTCAAGATAGATCTGTCAAAGCCTATTGTGCTACCGAATGTTGACATTTCCAAACTCAAAGGGCAAGGACTTATTGAATTTGGTGAGTTGTGCAAAGCCAAAGCAGAACAATAAAAATAGATAGCCATTCAAAAGAAGAACCGAGTACTTCAGAAGGTTAAAGCATTATTGACAGACATGCTACTTGAAGCTACTATAAGTAAAGATGCAGCCATCCATATGCAATTGGATGAACTACTCACTCAATTGGAAACATCAGGAGTAGAGGCATCAGAATACCTTAGCAAATTAAAAGACAAAGAGCTAAGTGCCAAAATGATTGAAGAAGTGCAGAAAGCCATTGCTATAGGTAAAATCAAGCTTGTTGGATTCATTACTGAGTTGTCCCCTCAACTCAAGCACATTATTTATTTATTCTAGAAATTATGTACATTTTCATTCTTTATTAAAGATATCAAGCAGAAGACCGAAGCCATTGAAAAAGAGATTACTAATCTCTCAAATACACTGACTACCGAGCCAAATTCTACTCAGAATTTTTATACCAAGCTACAAACATTTATGGCTCAGCAGTTAGAACTTAGGAATGAAGAGCAAAAAATAAGGATGGATATTATGACTCTTCAGACATTATTTATTCCCCATCTGTCATCAGTACAAGAGCAGATCAATTGAACTACCCAACTATCCACACAAGTAGAGGGAAGCACTTTAGATGGTTCGATTTCATTGTTAGCTGATATTAATGCTCAAAATTCTTTAATGGAAAGTGTCAAGGGTGCACTTACCAACGCTCTCAAAGATGCTCATACTAAGTATAAATTTATTTTTGATCAGTTGCCCTCACCGAATGGTAACTAGTTTTGATGTTTGTCAAAAAAGGGGAGTGTACCGAGTATATACAGAGTATCGGAGTGTACAAATGAAATTGTCAGGGGGAGCATGGAACATTAGGGGCATGCAAATCAAGTTTTGTTCAACATATTGATAAGGGGAGTATGTATTCGAAGTATGTATTTGAACGAATGTATATACTGTCATTTTAGTCACATTTTGTAAGTATATAGATTTTGTGTTATGAATTTGAAAGGAGTTTTGTCAAACATACCAAACTAATGTCAAAAGGGGAGATTGTTACTATTTACCAAGTTGTCATTAGTTTTATGTTCAAAGTCATCCTATATACCCTAGTCGGTTAATACTACAGAAAGCTTCAGTCGGTAAGCACTAAGGGTGTCGGTTACAGAAGAAAGGCTAGTCACCGAGATGATATATACCGAGCTATCTACCAAGTAAATTTCCTATGTCCACCGAGTAGCAAAGAAGGTACACCGAGTTAATCTGAACCGAGCGAAAACATGTTACCAGATTCAATGAACTTGGACACATGTGGAAACGTGTTACAAGATTCGAGAACAGGGAACCGTTATTTCATAGGGAATTGCACTTGAAGATTTTGTATGATTTTGAGGAAGTTTATCCAATGAAATAATTTCTATGTTTATTCATTCAATAAAACATGTTTGTATAATCGATGTATGAACAAGATCACCGCCTTAGAGATCTATATAAAGAGTGATTTGAGTATCTAAGAACAAGAAGAGAAAAAGATGGTGAGTTGAAGATAAAGTATTGTGAAAAGATAAGATGTGATGATTGAACAGAGGTATTTAGAGGTCACCGAGAAGATTTTCAGAAAACAGTTTAAGGGATAGAGAATACAAAAGAGGTCACCAAGTTGATCTATCAATTACCGAGGTATGCTATGAGCATGGTAATTTCATATTGAGCACATAGAGTCTACTATAACATTTCAGATGTAAAGTTGCAGATATTTTGTAAAAGATTTTGATTGAACTATTTTGAGTTGTGTTAGAAACCTTTAACAGGGTAAAAGACTCTAACAAGGTCTATAAATTGTAAAGCCTCTAACCAGGTACAACATTTTGTAAAAGTGTTTGTAAAAATCCTTTAGTAAGGTAGATCTAAAGATCTTGATACTCCTAACAGGGTAAGCTATCATAAATAGCTAAACATGTAGCTCTAACCAAGCAACCTTTATTATTGTAGTAGTGAAGTTGTGGGTGCCATCCCCACCGCAGTTTTTCTCTCTAACCAAGAGTTTCTGCATAACCAAAATCTTTGTGTTATGGAGTGAAATGTGTATGGATGTAACTTCTATGATTGTGTTTTGGCTTTATATATTATGAGATCAACTATATATAGTTTATGTTTATCAGTAAGATTGTTTTTAAAGAAAAGTTTTGAAGTATTGATTCACCCCTCCCCTCTTAGTACATTAGCTTTCATTGTTGGACCTAACAAGTTTACCCTTGGTTGATGGTGAGAAGTTGAATTACTTCTTTACCGACAGATGAGTTAAGTTTTGACTTAACCGACAGACATTAAATATGGTAGTTGAAAGAAATAACATTATAAAGCAAGTGTTTTGGCTTTTTTTCATTCATCAAGCATTCAAATCTCTAGAGAGCGCGAAATTCCTGAGCGAAGGCATCCATAGCAAAAAGTGAAGCAAATCATCCTAAAGGCAGATTAAGGTATTTATAACTATGGCTTCTTCTTCTGCACCTGAATTCATTGCAAACCCTATTGTGATTGAAGTTATTAAGCACTCTAGACCCATGTTCAAACTTATTCCCAAACTTATGAAGATGATACCCTAGGAGCATTTTCAAAAATACCTAAGGGAGTAGTTTATGTAGAAGATCCTAGAATGTATATACATTGTCATATTGAGAAAATAGGAGCTAAAGAAATAATGAACATGTATAGGACTGTTATTTGTGATGAACAAGGAAATGTTAAACCGGAACACAAGATAGTGGAAACTGTAAAGTTATTTCAATTTCAATTAAAGAACAAGTTATGAACTATGTATGCTATAAATGTATATGAGGAATTATGTTGAAGTCTAATAATTCTGATTTTATCTGCAGGTCTGAAAGAGAAAGATCATTTTATGTTTTCTATGTCTCCTCCAAATGAATTCAATTGGTATATATATCATTTAGGCAACCGGTCAATTGGTGTATTGACCGGTCATGCCTTTTTAGGCATGACCGATCAATGCACCCATTGATCGGTGCCTTTGTAATTATACTATTAACACAAGGCTGTTTATCCGTTCAAAACCTCGATAGCATAATATAATGATTGATCAAGATAATGAATCGGTTCATGTAAACACAGATAATTCAAAATGCACGATGTATGTAATCCAACCGGTGCAGTTGTTAACCACTGTTAATTCCAAATGAAGCGGTGTATGTATTAAGCCCGATAACAAATATGCCTGATGATTAAGCCCGATAACAGATGTGGATCGGTGCCAATAGTTATGCACCCGATAGCAAGTATGTATCGGCTAATAACCTGATAACTTATAGCATTTAATATGCTAAGCAATGTTTGTAAAATCCGATAATCATATGCAATATAAGTTTAGACATGAAGCATGTAAATAACAGAACAAGGAAGGTTAGAAATATCTTATCTTGCATAAGCTACCATGCATTAACAACCCTAGGCTTTGTGGACATTTTTAGTATCCCTAATTTTCTTGAGGATGTGATAAGGATAGTCTTGAGCAGAGTTCTATTGGGAAATGCACACTCCAATGAGAAATTGTAGGTGATTGAAGGTATTTTCATTGATGGCAACCTTGCAATCCTATGATACCGGTAGGCACCAACACTGACAGACTCAACACCGGCACACAGATCTCCGACACCAAAAAGATTGATCACCGACACCATGACCGACAGGAATTTTGTTTAAATGTATTTTGTATTTAATTGTAAAATCTTTTGTAAGCCGACTTGGCGGATTGTAATATGACTCATATATGTATGAGATCATTGTAGATCATTTAGTAGTAGTGATAGATGGAAGGATTAATGCAGACCTAAAATGAGAATTGTAAGCCAAATATTGGATAAGGGTTTATTTATGTAGCAGAGTTTAAACTGGTACTGAATCTAGAATAGTAGATGTTGATCTGAAGAAGTACAAGATATTGGATTTGTATAATCCATTTTTGTAAGTCAGTGAGACTTCTTTTGTAACTGAGTAGTGAGCTCTAGGCACTTGGCCTTCCTGCATGTGCAGGCCCCTATTGTAAACAGTAATATTCCCTTATTGGCCAGTAAGCAAATATTGTGGGTCAGAAATCTCACCGAGGTTTTTCCCACATCGGGTTTCCTCGTTTAAAATACTGTGTTATGGTGTGTCTCTTATGTTGTGGTTATTGCTCTTATTTACTGCATTATTTTTTGTTTACCGGTACACAGTTTTGATATTCTTTTCATGTTATAATTCAAATAAATTATTATATCGGTCATATACTGATTCACCCCCCCTCTTAGTATCTTTGGGAATCCTAACAATTGGTATCAGAGCCTGGTCCTCTGTTTTCAAAAGCCTAACATTTTGAGGAAGATCTTGACACCACTAGAGATGGAAAACTTCAGAAAGCAATTGGAAACAACTCTTTCAGACTATGATGTAGAAAAAGTGAAGAATATCAAACTTGAGGATGATCTGAAGGCTGCACAGGATATTATTTGAGGACTTGAAGAAAATTTCACTATAGCAAGGAATAAGAGAAGAGAAATTTGTGAAAAGATGCAGAATGATGAAGATGAAAAAGAAACTCTTAATGATCTGGTAAACAAACCGAGACAAGAAAATAGTACAATGAAGAATGAGATGCAATATATGACTATGAGATTTTGTAAAGAAACTAAAAATCGGAAGAAGAATGAAGAGGATTTGGTTAGAAGACTGAATGATGCTGGAAATGAAAACACAAGACTTAGTCATGAAAATGATATGTTGAAGACAGATTTTATGCATACACAAAATGACAGAACTGAACTCATGAGACAAAAAGGAATCTTGGAGAGTGAAATGGCTGCTGCAAATCAACACAAAGAAAAATTCAAGAAAAGTTCAGAAGAACTTGATGACATGCTGAAGAATCAGAAACCAAATGGTGATGCCAATGGCCTTGGATTTGAAGTTGGTGAAAGCTTCGGTACTGCAAACAATCATGATCATAGCAAACCGGTAAGACAACCTAATGCTTACAAATTTAATGGGAAATGCTTTAATTGTAACAAGTATGGGCATAGAGAAAATTAGTGTAGATCTATAAATTATCAGAACACTAATGTACCCACTGGTCAATGTTCTAAATGCAACAAAGTTGGTCATAATTCAGAAAATTGTAGAATGAATGTAAAATGTTATGTTTGTGGAAGATTTGGACACCTATCTAATCAATGTAGAACACAAACTGGCATAGGATATGGGAAAGCTATTCAGAAAAACAATGTGACTTGCTATGCTTGTAACAAGATTGGACATATTGCTAAATTTTGTAGAAGCAAGACACCACCGACAAATAACAAAGGAACCAGCTTGAAAGGAAAAGAAAAGGTTGAAGAGGTAAAGCAAGAATTGTCAAAACAATGGATCAGAAAGTCAGATCAGAATGTTGATGGGAATACTCCTCCTCTAGTAGAACAGAGTATCACTCCACCGATAAGAGACTCTTCATCTAACTGAAGGAAAATTCTTTGGGGGTTTAGTAGTAAACTCAAAAACATGCTAATATACCCTCGGTTGATGGTGAGTATTTGAACTACTTCTTTACCGGTAGATGAGTTAAGTTGTGACTTAATCGACAAGCATTAAATGTGGTACTTGGAGAAAATAACATTATAAAGTAAGTGTTCTGGCTCTTTTTTCATTCATTGAGCATTCAAATCTTCGAAAGCACGAAAATTCCCGAGCGAAGGCATCCTTAGCGATAAGTGAAACAGTTCATCCAAGCACTCATCCTTAAGGTAGATTGAGGTATTTATGCTTCCTCATCCACTCCTGAATTTATTGCAAACCCTACTGTGATTGAGATTATCAAGCTTCCTAGACCCATATTCAAATTTGTTCCCGAAATAGCGAAGAAAGATGATTCCCTAGGTGCATTTTCTCAAATTCCTAAAGGAGTAGCTTATGTAGAGGATCCTAGGATATACATACATTGTCATATAGAGGAATTAGGAGATGAAGAAATCAAGAATATGTATAGGACTGTTTTATTTGATGAATTTGGAAAAATCAAACCGGAACATAAGATAGTGGAAACCCTAGGTTTTACTGAAATCCTTAGTGTCCTGAATTTTCCCAAGGATGTTATAAGGAATGTGCTAAGCAAAGTTCATGGCAAATTCTTTTGGTTGGATTCCATCCATAAGATCACCAAAGAAGCAGTTAAGGCAGTAACAGGGTTACCTTCCATCGGTAGCAGGCCTGACAGAACTAAAAAGGTCTCTAATGACACAGTAATGGACCTAACCGGCACAAAATTTGACAAGAGATCACTTAGAGTCAATGATGTGAAGGACATAAATGTTAGATTTGTCAGTATGATCCTTGGCTATAAAGCCACACATGCAAATAGGTTAAACTCAGTATCTAGCCTATGTATTAAAAGTGCATATCACATGGTTAATGATAATGATAGAATAGATGTGTGTGAATGGCTTAAAGATGAATTGATAGACAATCTAAAAAATATCAAAGGAGATAAGAAAGGAAATTTTAGATTTGGAAATTTGCTTGTATGTTTAATGCTATACATTACTAAGCAAGTACTCGGTATTGGTAGGAGAGATTTTGGTTTTGATATACCGGTAGGAAAGCAACTATTGGATACATTAAACAACATGGGAGAAAATAGAGAGAAAAACATAAATGAACATTTTCAAGCACTAAAGGCTCAAATGAAGACAATAATTAGGCTATCTCAGGCAATTGTGGATAAATATCAAAAGGAAATATGTTTTGTAATTAAGACAGATGAAATTTGGATGGAGGCAGTTGTCCCTAGGACAAGCCCTCCTTGAAGCACCAAAGGAACCCTCTGAGAAAGTCTTTGGAAATGAAGAAACAATTGAAAGTGGTATTCAGTCATAGAAAAGAGTTAAGAAAGTTGAACAAACAGTGAGGAAGGGAACTAGACAAGCTAAAGCAATTAAGGAAGATGTATTAAAGCAAACTGGTATTAAGGAAAGTGAGTTGGAAGGACTTCAACCAGAAGCTCATCTTTCACCGATTGCAACTTCTTCTGAAAGTGATATACTGATGGTATTCAAAAGGGTAGAAAGGAAAAGAAAACCCTCATCGGTACCCTCACCTACACCCAAGAGAACAAGACAAAAACAATAGGCAGTAAGGCTTCCAGTTAAGAAGTTGACTCCAAAGAAGAAGAAGGTAAAACAAGACATTGTTCCACTAGATAAACTCCTTAGTAAAATAACAGAGGATGGAAAGCTGAAAAACATTAGCAAACTGTATAACACACTTTCCACTGATGACAAAGAAAGCATAGAAAATAGTGTAATTTTACACTTGGATATTTACAATAAATTTTTGATGGAAATTGTTGATGAAATACTCACTGATCTCTACAAAAGACTTGAAGCTAGAAGGGTAGCTATTGTTGAGCTGGATAAGAAAATAAAAATTGAGAAATTACTTGCAGTTCACCTAGTGAACTCACCTGAAGGAATAGATCAATTAATCAGTGAAGCCAACCAGACAGTATTTTCAACTGGTCATCAACATGTAGCACTTATGGTAGGAAGAATGAATGAAATTTTTGAAGAGACTACAGATCAATGGGACATATTCTTTGTTGAAAAGGAGAAACATGAAGAACTTAAAAGACCTAAGACTATCAGAGTATATCAAAAGGACAAGGATAAGGGAAAAGGTATGGAAGGTGGACCTCCGAACCTAAAAATAATTGATAACTTACCCTCACCTCTTTCTGATACTCCACCAGTAGAAACCGTTGACAATCAACTAGCTACAGAGAGTATGGAGACTCCTCTAGAGGATACAAATCCCGAGTCTGAAGTTTTGTACACTATGAATATAGGCACCCAAGAGGTAAACATTGTGGTGGATGAAGAGACCACTGAGGACAAGAAGAAAGATGCGGCTGCTGAGCCACCGACTGCAAATGTTGAGGTTGGAGTTAGTGAGACTGTAAATATAAGCACCGAAAAACCTACAGATACAGAGAGAAACCGACAGAGAACACCATTGAGAAACCATCTAAAGCAACGGTAAATGAAATTGAAAAACAATCAAAGGTAAATACAAAGAAATCAGAAGTGCATACAGAGACTACATCTGAAAAACTGACAGTTGAGAGCTCAGAGAAACCCTCTGAGACACAGGTTGAGAAACCCTCTGAGGCACAAGTTGAGAAACAGGAACAAAAATAGGATGAGGTACAGGTTCAGACAGAGACAGTGCCACCGACAATAGTTGAAAAGCCTAAACCTTTGCTAGTAGAAATGCAAACACAAACTGACCTACCAAAGGTCGAAACAAGCAAAGTTACTGCTACAACGGATAGCATGGAAATTGTGAAGACAGTTGGGCAGACATTCGGTACTTCAATGACATAATTCAGACCAATGAGTGTGACAGAGGTATTATTGGACTCTATTAAGAAGATCACTGAGTGTAATGCACAAGCCTATAAGGCTATTGATGACACAATTCCTATTCTTAAAATGATAGCACCCAAGTGCATTGTAAGAAGTAAAGATTCTTTAGGTCAACTAGACACATTGTCTAAATGCATCACCGGTAACATTTTGACAGTTGATCAAATAAATGAGGACACATTTTGAGACAGAATGATTAAGGAGAAAGACAAATTCTTTGAGGAAATAGTGAAGAAGAATAAGGAGAAAATGGAAACCTTATTACAAATTCTTTGAGGAAATAGTGAAGAAGAATAAGGAGAAAATGGAAACCTTATTACCGGCACTAGGAGAAACAATTTCGGATTTTAAGAAACTGTACAGAGACACCTGTAAAACTAATATTTTGACAAAGAACATAGATTCGAAGATCAGCAAAGCTCAACAAGAAATTAACAATATTGCTGACAATTTAATAGGATCATCAGACTCATTTTTGGAAATTGAAAAGAATGTTGTAGATCTTGAAGAGAAAATAGAGAAGTTAGAAAAAGACAAAGAGAAGATAAAGGATAAGGCAAAGAATTTAAAATGAAAACTAGGTCCTAAACTAAATTACCTCATTTCTTTGAGAAAAGAAATTTCTGAGGCTCTAGTTCCCGGACTTAAGACACCGGAAGAGAAAATGCACATACTAACTGGTATAATTTAGAGAACAGAAGCGACATTAAAGGATAGTAAAAGATTCAGTGATAGTTAGAACTTGGTATTGGCAGATCTTTTCCAGATTGTAACCCCTCGGTTACAAGGATCTAGGCAGGAACCACACTCCACTGATAGTGAATGACAACCTTTGTCATTGATGTCAAAGGGGGAGTAGTGGAAATGAGAAAAATGATCAGAACAAAGACATCATCAGCTCAGGGGGAGCATACAGTTTTGGTAAGACAATTTTGGCAAATTCTTTTTGGACAACATTTTTGGACACTTTTTGATTTTTCTCATGAATGTTGCCATCAATGCCAAAGGGGAAAATTGTTGGCAAATGCACACTCCAATGAGAAATTATAGGTGATTGAAGGTATTGTCATTGATGATAACCTTTCAATCCTATAATACTGGTAGGCACTGACACCGGTAGACTCAACACTGACACATAGATCACCGACACTAAAAATATTGATCACCGACACCATGGTCAATAGGAATTTTGTTTAAATGTATTTTGTATTTAATTGTAAAATATTTTGTAAGACAACTTGGCAGATTGTAATATGAATCATATATGTATGAGATCATTGTAGATCATTTAGTAGTAGTGATAGATGGCAGGATTAATGTAGACCTAATATGTGAATTGTAAGCCAGATATTGGATAAGGGTTTATGTATGTAGCAAAGCTTAAACCGTTACTGAATCTAGCATAGTAGATGCTGATCTGAAGTAGTACAAGACATTGGATTTGTATAATCCATTTTTGTAAGTCAGTGAGACTTCTTTTGTAACTGAGCAGTGAGCTCTAGGCACTTGGCCTTCTTGCATGTGTAGGCCCCTATTGTAAACAGTAATATTCCCTTATTGGCCAATAAGCGAATATTGTGGGTCACAAATCCCATCAAGGTTTTTCCCACACCAGGTTTCCTCGTTTAAAATAATGTGTTATGGTGTGTCTCTTATGTTGTGGTTATTGCTTGTATTTAATAAATTATTTTTGGTTTACCGGTACACAGTTTTGATATGCTTTTCATGTTATAATTCAAATAAATTATTATACTGATTAGATACTGATTCACCCCCCCTCTCAGTATCTTTGGGAATCCTAAAAATTTCATGGAGAATTATTTTGGTTGGATTCCATCCATAAGATTACCAAAGAAGCAGTTAGAGCAGTGACATGCTTACCTTCCACCGGTAGCAGGCCTGATAAAACTAAAAAGGTTCCAAATGACACTGTGATGACCCTAACCAGTGCAACTTTTGATAAAAGATCCCTGAGATTCAATGATGTGAATGACATCAATGTTGGATTGTCAGTATGATTCTTGGTTATAAGGCTACACATGCAAATAGACTAAACTCAGTCTCTAGCTTATGTATTAAAAGTGCATATGACATGGTGATAACAATGCTATGATTGATGTATGTGAGTGGCTAAAAGATGAACTGATAGACAACTTGAAGAAAATCAAAGCTGATAAGAAAGGCACTTTCAGATTTGGCAACCTGCTTATATGTTTAATGTTGTACATTACCAAGCAAGTTCCCAGTATTGGTAGGAAAGACTTTGGTTTTGATATCTCGGTAGGAAAACAACTTCTTGATATACTGAACAACATGGGAGATGACAGAGAGAAAAATATAAATGAACATTTTCAAACCTTGAAAGCAAAGGTGAATACAAGAATAAGGCTATCTCAAGCAATTGTTGATAAGTATCAAAAGGAGATATGCTTTGTGATCAAGAAAGATGAAATTTGGATGGAGGCAGTTATCCCTAGGACTGTTTGGGTTACAGAGATGAGATATGAGGCAGATGACAACATAATTGAAACCTATGCAAAAGCCCTCTTAGAGGCACCTAAGGAACCAACTAAGAAAGTTTTTGGCAATTTGGAGACCATAGAAAGCAAAATCCAATCTGAGAAAAGAGTTAAGAAAACTGAGCAGATAGTTAGGAGAGGTTCAAGGCAGGCAAAAGCAATAAAAGAAGATGTATTAAACAAAACTGATATTAAGGAGAGTGAATTGGAAGGACTACAATCGGAAGCACATCTTTCACCGATTGCTACTTCCTCTGATAGTGAAATACCAACAGAATTTAAAAGGGTAGTCAGGAAAAGAAAACCCTCACCGGTACCCTCACTTACACCCAGAAGGACAAGACAAAAGCAACAGGCAGTTAGGGCTCTGACAAGGAAGTTGACACCAAAGAAAAGAAAAGAAAGACAGGTTATTCCACCTTTGGACAAACTTCTGGATGAGATAACTAAGGATGGGAAATTGAAAAACATCAGTAAGTTATATAACACACTATCAAATGATGAAAAGGAGAGCATAGAAAATAGTGTAATTTTACACTTAGACATCTATAAGAAATTTTTGATGGAAATTATGGATGAGATACCCAATGACTTGTACAAAAGATTAGAAGCTAGAAGGGTAGCCATTATGGAATTGGACAAAAAGATAAAAATAGAGAAGCTACTTGCAGTTCACCCAATGAACTCCACACAAGAAATCAATGAGCTGATCAGTGAAGCTAACCGGACAGTATTTTCAACCGGTCATCGACATGTAGCACTGATGGCAGGTAGAGTAAATGAAATTATAGAAGAGACTGTAGATCAGTGGGATATATTTTTTGTTGAAAAAGAGAAACAAGAAGAGCTCAAGAGACCAAAGACCTTTAAAGTCTATCAAAAAGAAAAGGACACGGATAAGGGGAAAGGTAAGGTAGGTGGACCTCAAAGCATAAAGGTGACAGATAACTTACCCCCACCTCCTTCTGATACTCCACCGGTACAAACTACTAACACACAACCGACAATAGAGAGTATGGAAACACCACATGAGGATACAAATCCTGATTCTGAGGTGTTATACACAATGAAAATTGACACACAGGAAGTCAATATTGTGTTGGATAAGGAAACAAATGACAAGAGAGATGTGGCAACTGAGCCACCAACAGGAAATATTGGAGTTGAAAACATTGGAATTGGGGAACAACAACAAACTAAAGGAACAAATGAACCCCTGGACATTGGAAAGGCAGAGACCACAGATGTGCATACTGATGCATCTACTAAGCCACTGGCAACTACTGAAACTGAAAAACCTACCGAGTCACCGGCAGTAGACAACACAGAGGTAAACAAAGAAAAACCGACAATGGACACTATAGTGAAATCTTTAGAGGCACAAACAGAGACACCATCCGAGGAAAACACTAAGAAACTGACAGACCAATAGGCTCCTTCACAGACAGTACCACTGGCTTCATCTGACAAGCCCAAGCCTTTGGTAGTGGAAATGAAAACACAAACAAATCCTCCAGAAAAAGAGGAAAGCAAAGCTATCACAACCACCAACAGTTTACAGATTGTAGAGATAGTTGGACAATCATCCAGAACATCTATGATAGATTTTAGACCTACAAATGTAATAGAGGTACTATTAGATTCAATAAAGAAAATAACAGAGTGTAATGCACTAACTTATAAGGCTATAGATGACACTTTACCAATTTTGAAGATGATAGCTCCAAAGTGTAACATAGACAATAGAGATTCCTTGAGCCAATTAGACACATTGTCTAAGTATATAACCAACAACCTAATAACACTAGATCAGATAAATGAAGACACCTTTAGAGAGAAAATGAATAAGGAGAAGGAAAAATTCTTCAAGGAGATAGTAAAGAATAATAAGGAACATATGGAAACCTTATTATCAGTATTAGGAAAAGCAATTTTGGACTTCAAGAAATTGTATAGAGATGCATGTAAAACTGACATTTTGACAAAAGACATAGATAATGATATCGACATAGACCAGAAGGAAATAAATGATATTGTTGACAAATTGATAGGTTCATCAGACTCAATATCAGTAATTGAACAAGAAATTGTAGGATTTGAAGAGAAAATAGAAAAGATTGAGAAAGACAAGGAAAGGATAAAGTTTAAGGAAAAAGAACTTAAATGTAGACTAAGTCCTAAACTGGATATCCTCATCTCTTTGAGAAAAGAGATTTCTGAGGCTCTTGTTCCAGGACATAAGATACTGGAAGAGAAAATGCACTTTCTTGCCAGTACAATTCAGAGAACTGAAGCAGCACTGAAAGACAATGAGAGATTTTACAACAGTCTGAATGTTGCCTTAGCAGAAATTTATCAGATTGTAATAAACAGATTACAAGGAAATAGGCAGGAACCACACTCAATTGACATTGAATGACATCCTTTGTCATTGATGCCAAAGGGGGAGTAGTGGAGATGAGAAAAATGATCAGTAGAAGACATCATCAGCTCAGGGGGAGCACACAAAGCACATAGTTTTGACAGTTTTGGTAAGACACCTTTTTGGACAACACTTTTTGGATTTTTCTCATGAGTGTTGCCATCAATGCCAAAAGGGGGAGTTGGAAAATGCACACTCTAATGAGAAATTGTAGGTGATTGAAGGTATTTTCATTGATGGCAACCTTGTAATCATATGATACCGATAGGCACTCGCACTAGCAGACTCTACACCGACATACGTTCACCGACAATGAAAAGATTGATTACTGATACCCTAGCCGACATGATTTTATTTATTGCAAAATGTAATTAATTGTAATACCTTTTTGAAAGCCGACAAGGCATATTGTAATAAGGCTCATATATAAGTATGAGATCTTAGAGAACATTTGTATGTAGGATATATGATGGATATTATGTGTGAACATTAAGGCAGAGTTTTGGAATAAGGTTTTGGAAGTTGCAGAGCTTAAACCGGTACTGGATCTGGCATAGAAGATGCCCTTTTGTAGCAGTACATGACATTGGATTTTCATAATCCACTTTTTTAAGTAAGTGAGACTTCTCTTTTGTATTTAAGCAGTGAGCTTTAGGCAGTTGGCCTTCCTGCATGTGTAGGCCTCTATCGTAACAGTAATATTCTCTTATTGGCCAGTAAGCGAATATTGTGGGTCACAAATCCCACCAAGGTTTTTCCCACACTGGGTTTCCTCGTTAAAAGTATTGTGTTATGGTGTGTCTTTCATGTTGTGGTTGTTGTTCTTATTTACTGCATTAATTTTGGTTTACCGGTACACAGTTTCGGAATGCTTTTCATTTAATAAGTTAAGAAAATCAATTAACCAGTTAGATATTGATTCACCCCCCCTCTCAGTATCTTTGGGAATCCTAACAGTAATTACCTCTGTTGGTTCTATTGGGATAGATGACCTCTCTTGATAGTATTCAGGTAAGGTGTCGAATCTCCCATCTTTCGGCGCCTCGAGGAGGTTTTTACCATTATATGCATCATTTCTTTTTACTTTTTTGCGTTCCAATGTTGCCAATAAATGGTTTTCAGCATTAGACCTGATTGTTTTTTTTATTTTCATTTTTGCGACTAGGAGATTTGACACCCACTTGACTCAAAGATATCTTAGCAAAATCCCTAGTGAAATTTGTTGTGGGTTTGATTGCATTAAGATATAAGCATATGGCATGGTCATTAGGAAAGGTATCAATGATAGTATGTCTTTCATTTTCCCAATCCATATGTTTAGGATGGATTAGAGGTAAAGGATCTTTTGGTTGAATTGTTTCAAAAATGTTAGGGGTCATGATAGAGAAGTCAGAGCTTTCAATATGTATTTTGATGTCTAGAATGGTACTCTCATTAGAATGACCTTGTGCAAGGAGCTCCTGATTGTCCTCGATTAAGTACAAGTCAACCGAATGTGATTCTAATTCAAGTAGGGTAGTTCCTAACATTTTCCTTGCATACATGTGAACTATATCGACACCTACATTGTCTTCATCCCTTTCAATTTCAAGTTGCTATTGTTTGTTTTCCCATGATAGTGAATATTCTCCATTCCCTCGATCTCTTAGCTGCCTTTGTTTTTCTATGCTTGAAAAAATTGATGCAAATGATCGTTCCTTGGATTGTGTGCTTGAAGATGATGCCTCTCTATTATTTGGAACAATAACTTCTGGGGCCGGTTTCAGATTACTACAACATTGCAATGGATTTGAGTTTGATGAGATCATGATTTTTTGCCCATTGTAGGGAAATTTCAGGCACTAATGACATGTTGATGGAATAGCTTGTATGTCATGTATCCATGGTCTTCCCAAGAGTATGTTGTAGGGTAAGTCGAAGTCTAGAACTTGGCATGCTGTGTCTTTCTGCAAAGGTCCCACTCTGATGGGTAATATCACAATTCCTTTAGAGGAATGCTCTTCTTCATCATATGTTTTGAATGTGATCTATTTCCGGGGATCAACTGCATCTTCAAAATAACCTAGAGCATGGACAAGACTCAATGAGCAAATGTTTAACCCAGCTCCCCCATCTATTAGGACACGTTTAATGAGTGTTCTATGAATGAGGACTTCAATTTCCAAGGATGCATTATGGGGATGTTGTAAGAAATCAATGCTTGGATATGAAGGAGATGGGCTTTGAATATGATCCTCTTAGATAGGTTTGATGGCCATTATGGATATCCCTTTGGGAACTTCATCTTTGAGTGTATTGTTTGGTGATGATGCTATGGAAGGTTCTTGTGAGTTTTCAAGAGGCGTAGGAATAGATGCCTTTGGAGAGTCAATTTGCTTATGGGGGGATTTTTACAAGTGTGGTTGTCATTGCACCAAACGATCAACTTGTTAATGCCCGATACAACCACTAGACTTATAGAATCCACAGGAGGTGGTTAAGCCATATCACAAACCCGATCGTTGCACTGTACAACACAAGGAGACCAAGGGCACACACCTTGTAATAATCCCCCCCAGAACAAGTGAGGGGTTTGAACCTATGACCAAGCTCTAATACTACTTGTTACAAGTGTGGTTGTTGTTGTACCAAACGATTGACCTGTTAATGCCTAATACAACCACTAGACTTGTAGAATCCACAAGAGGTGGTTAAGCCATGTCAAAAACCCAAGCGTTGCTCTGCACAACACAGGGAGACCAAGGGCACATACCTTGCAATAGGGATGAGCCATTTCTAGACATAGGTGCATGATCTTTATCCTTCTCAGCAAAATCCTTTAGGGATCTCTTTAAGAGTTGCATAAAGGAGCCACCTTTCTTTGGAGATGTATTTGAATCCTTGTGAGGTTTTGACATAGTTGGCTTTTGATTTTGGACTTGTTTGATTTCTCTGATATGTTTAATTGTTATGTCTTCTTCTTGTGTTTTTCTTTGGTATTCCATGGTTCTATGATCTACAGCTATTTTGAATGTTTCGATTGTCTAAAAGGTGTTTTTATAAGTGACCAACTATCAATGTAGATATGATAGAGTGATATGACATGAAAGATAATTCAAGTGTTTAAAAGTTTGCAAGTTTTTTGGTCTTCAGTTTTGGAGTGCAATGATGATAATTTTGATAAAACCAAGTCCAATAGGAATGATATATCCTATGATGTGGGACAAGGTTATCTTGACCAAACGTTGTAGTTTCGTTATAGAGGATGATAGATCCTGATGAGAAACTATGTTTTGAGTGATTAGTTTATCAAAGAGGGTGATAATGCACTTTGAGATGTTTAGATCTTGAACTTGTTGAAGGTGAATACTTGAAAATATTGAGGGTGTCTACCTTTAGAATCTGATTTGACAAAAGATAACTTGACTGAGTGAACCAAGAAGACAATCTAAGCACAAAATGATAGATATCAGGTGCTTATGCTCACTCTAAATTGACCAAGCAAACATGATAGATTTGAAAAAGACATGCAAGAAGACAACTCTGGATTGACAGAGACAGAAATTCGTATGACAGTTTAGAGAACCCTAGACAATAATTTAGACTAGTACATACGATAAACTAGAATCTCGCATGACAAAGGCCTAAACTTGTATGACACTTACCACAGAACCAGACAACAAAAGATAACAAAAAAGCTTCTGCTAAACTGACTCGTACGACAATTCTCACCGAACCAGACGATAAACTAGATTTCCCGTATGACAAACTAGAAATCTCGTACGACTGAGGACAAAATAGAGAAAAAATTTATTTGGATAGATTTTTGATCAAAGAAGTTTGATGTTTTGATTTTGTTTTATAGTTTTTAGATGTCTGATTTTTTGTTTCAGGGATGAAGACATAATAAACATGTGATATAATAGGTGACCTCAAACACAACATGCTAAATCCTAAGAAAGTTGTCTGAGAGAGAAAACCTTTGCTTGCAAACTTAGGTACACACCTAATAGCTAATTAGAATATGACCGCTGAGTCTCACGCAATGGATTCTCAACATCATATTATCCGATTCCAAACGCTAATGGGGGCACGATATGGCAAGTGTCTTGGGAGAGTTACTATCTCCCTTGCACAAAGATTATCCCTCTTTCGGAGGTGAATCGGGTAGCTTCTATCTTAGGGTTCATAGTAAGGGTTTTTTCTTTGAAATTACCCCTTGCAGTCATACAAGCATGATTGAGGCCTATAGCCCAACAAGGTACCGAAACAAGAAGTAGTCATGCAAGCATTATTGAGACTGCAAGGTCCTACTAAATCTATGATATGAGAGATCTCAAAAGAGAAAGCTCAAATAATCCCATCCTCTAAGACTTTAATCCCGAGAGCCTATTTTTTAGAGTGAGTCATAAAGCTTAGTTAGAGTTGTACTCACCTGGATCGTTCTCAAAGGGTGATTACTTTTTTCCACTGTGCCAGGCCCACTAAAGGTAATCAAATCTCAAACATAGAAGCGCTTCAAGGGTCAGGATTTCTGATTGTCCAAATGGACAAGAGCATACTCTTCTACCTTTTAGACAACTTCTCAGACATAGAAAATATGATATTCATTTACCATTAGCAAAATAAATGTGCCTACAAAAATTAAAGAAGACACAAAGTTTGGTTGAGTTCTCCTTAGGCAACCTGCAAAATAGATGTGTTAGTAGTCATGTTGTTTTAATGAAATGAAGCTTTGACAAGCCTAATCTTTGACAATCATCCTGCAAAAAACAATTAGGCTGCTAGAAAACTCACAAATAGACCAAGGTTAACATTAGTAATAGCCAAATTGAAGCATAAAAACCCTAAAATGCAATCTGTTTTGAAAATACAAAAGAATAAATTTGTACGAGTATTCTCAAATACCTGTACGAGTGCACATAGAAACTCATACGGTACTGTAAAGGTACTCATACGAGATTCTGAAATAGACTCTTCCAGAAACCAGTGAGATTAAAAATTTGATGATGCAAAGAGGCCAAAAATGAGATTTTCGGCACCATGGTGGGTGCCAAAATGTCATGTGTGTGAAGTAGGGTACCTGCAGCTGCAACACAAACACTCAATAGATCATTACAAGCATGGTTATCAAATTAAAAGCAAATGAAAGATAAACCATGACAAAGCAACCTATCACCTCCTAAGAGATGTGAGTGTGGATTTTCTCTCAGATCTGGATAAGCAATCCCAGTGACTTGAGTATGCCTAGACAAAGGATTTGAAATGATGATGATATGCAAGCTAGATGAGATTGATTATTCTAGATTGATCCAAGAGTCTAATTAAGCTATGATGATGATGCAATTAAGCTAGAACAAAGATTGATTAAGCTACATGATTCAACAATTATGATAGAAAAATGATCAAATTAAGCTAGATCTAAGATGCAATAGAATGGATATGCCTATAGTAATAATGACTACATTCATATGAGATGAGATCCTCTGTGCTCCAAAATGGGGGATATTTATAGGATTTCCAAGGCCAGGGGTGAGGTGGAAGGAATCAACAGTCAAGATTGAGTCTAAAGATATCAAGCGTGAATTTGGAGGTTGGAGAAGAGGTTGGAGGAAGGGACACTTGTCATCTCTATGGTGACAAGTGTCAAGGAGCCTTGCTTATGAGAGGGCAAGTGTCCAAGGGAGGAGGCATGTAGCCAAAGTGCCATGTGTCTCAAAGGGAGAATATCCACACCATAGGAGGTTAGGATAAGGAGGTTAGGAGGTGCAAGATAGGATAGGGTTAGTTAAACCCAAGGTTAGGTGAAATGGGTTAGGTTAGGTGGTTAGAAGTTAGGATGCATGTGGGTAATTTGAATTTAAAAATTCAAATAATAGGAAAAGACTAATTAATTTTTAACAAATCATAAATTTATTTGTCTTAATTAATTAGGAGATTAGAAGAAATGAATTAAATGGGGGGAGGATTAATTAAATTGGATCAATTAATCAAAGGGGACTATTGAAATGAAACTATTAAATAAATTCTTAGATTTATTAATAAGTAGATGAATGGGAGAATTTAATCAAATTCCTAATGAATTCAAATAAATTAGGAAGTGGGATTAATTAAATAATTGCTTATTTAATTAATTATCTTCACGCCATTTTTTAGGTGTATACAATAGTTAATAAAGGGTGAAACATGCACCATTAAGATTCTTTATATTAACAAATTATATTTTTGGTTGTAGATTGATAGGTGATGTTACCACCATGAAATATTCTACCTTGCTCATACCGAGAATTATTTGCCATTATGAAAGATATTGGAATGGAGTATCAAGAAATAGATGCATGTCCCAATGATCATATTATATATCATAAACAACATGAATTTGCAACAGAATGCCCTGAATATCATATGAGTAGATATCGAATAAATCAACTAACAAAAAAGGTGCCTGGCAAGGTTGTTCATTATATTCTAGTGCAGGGGCACTAGGACATGTGTCTACTTCATTTCAACATGTGTCTACATCATTTTTATTAATGGTTATGTTAGGATAGGATGTGCAATGTGTGTGTTTGAAGGCCTATTGATTAGGTCTAGGTAGTGTAATAAGCCTTAGGGCCCCAAGGTGTTTCAACTTGCTCAAAGGCCTTGTATGGGAATTTTATATGTATTTTTGATGTTTAGGGGTCTAGAATGTGTGGTATGTTCATTCTTGACCTTTGGTGTGAAGGCAAGACCGAATTGTAGAAAATTGTCAAAAGTTGCAAAGTTGCATTGTTGTCTTAAGCAACTTTTCTTGCAAGATTTTAAAATATGGTTATTCCAACGGTTAGTTGGTTGATTGTATGCATTGGAGGTAGTTGGAGGATTTCCTTGGCATGATATAATCCTAGAGGAATGATTCCTACTGGTTAGAGAGATGATATTGAATGAATTTCTTATCTTCAAACAAATGGTTATTGTGTTTTCCTACATTTTTCTTGAATTTTTTGTTCTTGCTAATTCCCTGTGAATGGTGGGAATGAATTAAAAATTTGGAAAGTTGTAAAAAAGGTTCACCATCCATTTGGAGTTGATCTAAGGTCTTGAAGCCTTCGAGGTTGGGAGAAATTGAATTTTCTATCCCACTGGCCTGACAAAAGCCTCAAAACTAGGCTTTGGATGCAAACAGTGACACAAATCAACATCTCTCTATGGGATTGATCTAAAATCTAGGAGGATGTTGATTTATCATTTATACTAGATGTTCCTAATGGTTTTGGAGACAGGAAGTGTCATTTGTCTTTCCTAAGATGATTCCCTTGGCTTGAAATCGTTCATGTGGCAAGCCTGTGCAGTAGGAAAAGAGGGTGGAAACCTTGAAGAACAGATTGAAGGGTGGTCAAACTTGGCATGAGAAGGACCCTTGGACAAGTGCAGATCCTTGGAAAGTGTTATACTTTCATTCCTTTGTGACTAGTGGAGCTTTTGAGAGATTAAACCCCAATACCGACTAGAAGAGGTTAAATAGGGTCAGTAGGATTTGACCATCCGTACTCAAAACCCAGATGCAGAAGTTTGGAACCTTGTATAATTCCCAAAAGGGTATTCAAATATCAAATTTATTTAGGGGGTTTTTTAGGTACGTTGTGAGACAAATCAAGAAAAGTCCAAATGGAGGGCTAATTATTTGTAGCCCTATTTCCTAGGTCCAAAAGGAGAAAAGATACAAAGGACTAGTAGACATCCATCTAAGGGGTCAAGATCAATGCAAATTCCATATAACACATGTGTAAACACTCACATAGGTTAGATTCCACCTTTTGTGTAAAGATCCTGTTGCTTGGGGTTTGGGGTTGTTAGGTGTCCTTGGTTGAAGGGTTGAAACCTTAGGGGTAGGAGACTCCTTGTCAATTGTGAGTTGTCCCAGGTAAAGAGATCCTTGGGAAGGATATAGGGAAAGTTCTAGAAACCTTGAGAAGGTTAAAGAAATTTTTCCATTGGATGATACCAAGTGGAGACCCTTTTTGAGTAAAAACCAAGAAAGTGATATAACATCCCAATCCCTTTGCATCATATTGGTATCAGAGCTATACCAAGGGTGTAATAGTGTATGTCAAACTCAAAATTTGGAGTAGAGGTTGGCAATGAACCAAGAGGCCATCAATAAGATGGTAGAGGAATTGCTTGAAGAGAAACTCAAAGAGACTGGATAGTCCAAGGGAAAGGACAAAACTTGTGATGATGAATCGGAAGAGGAGAATGAGGAGCAAGAGGCCATCCCTCAAAATATGGCACCTGATCAAAAGATGTTCTTGGATGCCCCGAAATTAGTAAACAGGGATAATGTCAAAATTCTACCTATCTATAGCGGTAGCCTAAATGGAGAAGAGGTGCTTGAATGGATAGAAGCACTCAATAACCACTTTGAGTACAAAGAGGTCCTAGAGGAGAAAAGAGTGAGTTTGGAAAAGTCTAGACTCAAGAGGTCTGCCTTGTTGTGGTGGACAATGCTGCAGGAAGAAAGGGTGAACATAGGGAAGAAGAAGATATCCTCTTGGGAGAGGATGAAGAACAAAATCAAAGATCGATTCCTACAAATAGACTATGAGATTCAGATGTATAAGAAGCTGCAAAATATTAGATAGAGGGAGTTGGATGTGAATGCATATACTGAAGAATTTCACAAGCTAAGTCTTAGGTCCAAGAAGCATGAAGAGGAGGTGGAGAAGGTGGCTAGATACCTAAATGGGTTAAGGCAAAATATCCAAGATGAGATCAACATCATATCTCTAGACACTATGCACAAATGATTCCAATTTGCATTGAGGATGGAAGATAAAATAAAGAGGAGGAGAGAACAAAATAATAGAGGAAGAGGTGGCAGAAATTTCAGAGGTAGAGATGGCTTTGGAGGAAGTAATACTGCTTTTAAAAATGGTGATTCTAACCAGCAAGAGTCCAATGGAGAGTTCAATAATAAGAATGGAGTCTTTAGAGGAGGAAGAAGACCTTTTGGTAGGGGTAGGCAAGGAAACCAAGGCAGAGGACTTGGTGTTTTCACTAGTAAATGTTACAATTGCAACCAAGTGGGTCACACTATGAGTAGATGCCTAGAGAAAGCTTCTAGCTCACATGGACCGGATGGAAGGACTCAACTTATGCAAGAAGATGATGGACAAAGTGTCAATTGTCACCCATGGGAAGTGCAGGTCCTACCTTGGATGGAGAAAGCCTTATGTTAAGGAGAACATTGTTGAAGGTACCACAATGCAAAGAACCCCCACAAAGAAAGTCACTCTTCAAAACTACTTGTAAGTCTCATGGTAAGGTTTGCAAAGTGATTGTTCGTTCTCGATCCACAGAGAATATTATTGCTTTAGAAATGGTAGAGAAGTTAAAATTGAAAAGGTTACCACATATGAGTCCTTATAGAGTATCCTGGCTTAACAAGGGGCGGCATGTAGTAGTAGATAAACAAACTTGGGTAGATTTTGAAATGGGGGACTATAAGGATAGGATCTTGTGTGATATCCTTCCTATGGATGCTTGTCACCTATTGCTAGGTCACCCTTGGTAGTATGATGTCAAAGCACAACATGATGGTGAGAAAAATGTGTATGTCATTACCAAGAATGGTAGATAGTTTAGGATGGATCTTTACCTGATCAAGGGAAGAGAAGATTGTTAGTCCACATGTCATGTTGCTTAGTGGAAAGGAGTTTTTGGAAGTCCTCAAACAAGAAGAGACCCAAGGCTATGCTTTAGTTTTACACCCAAACGATGAGTCCAAGCAAGGAAATGGTGAGAAAGGAGACTTTCCTAGTGAAGTGCAAACCGTGCTGGATAGATATAAGGGAGTTGTGGCCAAAGACGTGCTTGATAACTTGCCTCCCATCAGGGAAATCAGTCATCAAATTGATCTAATCCCTGGAGTGACCTTGCCTAATAAAGATGCCTACAAGATGACTCCTAGTCAGAATGAGGAGATAGCAAGAAAAGTGCAAGACCTTTTGGAGAAGGGGTTGACTAGGAAGAGTTTGATCCCATGTGTTGTACCAACTATGTTGGCACCAAAAAAGGATGGAACATGGAGGATGTGCACTGATTCTAGAGCCATCAACAAGATCACAATTAGGTACTGGTTTCCTATTCCTAGGATTGAAGACCTAATGGACTATCTTGGAGGGTCATGCTACTTTTTAAAGATTAATTTGAAGTCAAGTTACCATCAAATAAGAATCAAAACTGGTGTGAGTGGAAGACAACTTTTAAAACCAATGAGGGCTTATATAAGTGGATGGTGATGCCATTTGGCCTCACAAATGCACCTAGTACCTTTATGCGCCTCATGAATGAGGTATTGGCAAAATTTATTGGAAAATTTGTTATTGTTTGTCTTGATGACATCTTGGTGTTTAGCAGGTCCAAGGAGGAGCATTTGAAGCATTTGGATCAGGTTTTGAGGAAGCTTCATGAGGAGAAATTGGTAATCAATCTAGAGAAATGTGAATTCATTAAAACTTAATTGGTGTATCTAGGCTTTGTAGTTTCAAATGGATGTTTGAAAATGGATCTTTCTAAGGTTGATGCTATTGTAAATTGCCCTACACCTAGGACAATAGGTGATGTTAGGAGCTTTCATGGATTGGCTACTTTTTATAGAAAGTTCATCAAGGGCTTTAGTCATATTTGTGCTCCCATCCTTAACAATATAAAAGGAGGAATTAAATATAGGTTTAAATGGACAGAGCAAGAAGCCCAAAGATTTGAGATTTTGAAGAGGAAGGTAGAAAAACTTCCCACCTTGAGACTCCCTAGTTTTGATCATCTTTTTATAGTTGAATGTGATGCAAGCAAGCAGACAATAGGTGCAGTCCTTAGTCAAGGACATCCGGTGGCATTCTTTTCAGATAAGTTGAATGAGGCTAAACAGAGGTATTCAACCTATGATTTAGAGCTTTATGCCATGGTGCAAGCACTCAAAAAGTGGCACCATTACCTTCTTCCAAAAGAGTTTATTGTTTATACTGATAACCATGCATTGATTTTTCTTAATGGGCAAGAGAAGTTGAACCAAAGGCACATCAAGTGGGTTGCACAAATCCAACCTTACACCTTTACTATCAAGCATAAGAAGGATGTGACTAATAAGGTTGCAAATGCTTTGAGTAGGAGAACCCTCACTGTTCAAGAAATTCAGTTGCAAAGTGTTGGTGTTGATTCTGTCAAGGCCATATACAAGGAGGATCATAATTTGAAGGATGTATATGATGTATGTACTAAGTTTGCTGACTCTTTTCATGTTGAGTTTTCTGATTTTATGTTGCAGGATGGATTGCTCTTCAAGGGGCATCAATTATGCATTCCTTAATGTTCTATGAGGGAGAATATCATTAGAGAGAAACACAATGGCAGTCTTGGAGGTCATTTTGGTTTGGACAAAAACTTAGAGTAGGTATCAAGGTTTTATTATTGGCCCAAGATGCAGGTAGAGGTAAGAATATTTGTGGAGAATTTTCCTATTTGTCAGAGGGAAAAAGGTGTTTCAATCAATGTTGGTTTGTATCAGCCTTTACTGATTCCTACTAGGCCTTGGGAAAGCCTTAGTATGGATTTTTTACTTGGATTGCCCAAAACTCCTAGGGGGTTGATAGTGTCTTTGTAATTGTTGATAGGTTCAGCAAGATGGCTCATTTTGTGCCATGCAAATGCACAAATGATGCATTTCATATTGCAGGTTTGTTTTTCAAAGAAGTTGTAAGGATACATGGATTACCTCTCAATATTGTCATTGATAGAGACTCCAAGTTTGTTGGTCATTTTTGGAGGACTCTCTAGAAGAAATTAGGTACCAATCTATCATTTTCATCAGCATATCACCCTCAGACTGATGGACAAACTGAGGTGGTTAATAGATCCCTTCGCAATCTCCTTAGATGCCTTACCAAGCAGCATGGACAAAGTTGGGACTTAGTGATTGGACAAGCTGAATATGCATATAATGATTCAGTCAATAGGAGCATAGGGAGAAGTTTATTTGAGGTTGTGTATGGCCTACATCCCAAAGGGATACTTAAACTCAGAGATATTGGAGGCATGGACAAAAGGAGTGCCCAAGGAGAAGACTTTGTTGTCACCATGAAGGAGATTCATGAACAAGTTAAGGCTTCACTTCAATAAAGTACTGATAAATATAAACTCAGAGCAGATGTTAAGAGAAGAGATATTTAGTTCAAAGTTGGGGATTTTGTGATGGCTTGCCTAAGGAAAGAAAGGTTACCTAAAGGCCAACACTCTAAACTCCTCATGAAGAAGATAGGTCCCCTCTGGGTGGTTCATAAGTCTGGCAAAAATGCATATGAAGTTTAACTTCTAGCAGACTTCAGAATATCTCCCATCTTCAATGTATGTGATTTGATAGCCTTCAAAGGATCCTTGATAGATTTCACACCTAATTCATCTCTTGAGGAAGAGGATGTAGAATGGATGAAGGATCTACCGCCTAACAAACTATTAGAATTGGAGTGCATTCTTGACTCCAAGGTGATCAAACAAACAAGGAAAGTTGTGCATAAAGATATCTGGTCAAATGGAAGGGGCTTCCTGAATCTGAAGCAACTTGGATGAGTGAAAGTGATATCCTCAAGCATGAAACTACAATCCACCGGTTGGCAACTCAAGGGACTTGAGTTTTCTTGTCCAGGGGAGTATGGTGCAGGGACACTAGGACATGTGTCTACTTCATTTTGACATGTGTCTACATCATTTTGATTCATGGTTATGTTAGGAATAGGATGTGCAATGTGTGTATTTGAAGGCCTATTGATTAGGTCTAGGCAATGTAATAAGCCTTAGGGCCCCAAGGTGTGTCAACTTGGTCAAAGGCCTCGTATGGGCGTTTTATATGTATTTTTTATGTTTAGGGGTCTGCAATGTGTGGTATGTTCATTCTTGACCTTTGGTGTGAAGGCAAAACCGAATTGTAGAAAGTTGTCAAAAGTTGCAAAGTTGCATTGTTGTCTCAAGCAACGTTTCTGGCAAGATTTTGAAATATGGTTATTGGGTGAACTCACAATAATGGTTCCCACTTTTTTGCCACTTTTGACACTAACATGAACACTTTTAAAATAATCTTCAACTTCTGACAACTATAAATTTTAAACTATAAAGAAATTTGAAGATGATGTAAATTAGTGATTTGTAGAATTTTGTCTCTAGATTCTATATATTTTTTTTTCAAATTTTTTTGAAGGATTTTTAAAAAAATTTTCCATCTCCCTCGAAAAGTGGTTTTTTACAACAAACTACATTTTTTAAGAGTGATGTGTCTCCCAAAGCACATAACTTTTTTTCTATAAATGATAAAAACTCAATTCTTTCGAATTTTGGTTTGTAACATTAATATCCAGGGCTTGCAGTTGGTTTGATAGTGATATGTTCAATATTTTTCATTTTATTAAGTTTTGAAGTCCAACTAGTCATAATTTCAACATAGGTTTAAGTTTGAACACATAACTTGTTCTATATATATCAAAATTCAATTTTATTTTTTTTTGTTAAAAAGAAGACATCAATACCCGGGGCTTAGATATTTTTCAGAATTTTTTTGAATTAGTTTCCTATTTTTCCCAATGTGTTGAACAAAGAAGTTCATGTTTGGTGAAAAACCTATGTTTGGTAAAATTAAAAAAACAAGTTCATAATAAACTCAATATGTAATAATATTATATTCGTTGGAAAGATTGATTTGAGGACTACAATACTACATTTTGGGTTGTCAAGATCATTCCATTTGAGCCTTCAACCAGAGGTTTGAAGGCCAAAAATCTGCAAAAAAATGTAGAAATCTCCAGAGAAGTGTTAAAAAAAGGGGTTCGAATGAAAGGGGGTTCGAGCGAACCCCCCATTTTTAGGGGGGTTTGATCAAACCCCCCCTATATAATTAAAAAATGAAATAATCAAGCATTAAAGGTGCTTCACTCAAAAGAGTGGGTTTGAGCGAAGTGGGGGCTTCGCTCGAACCCCAAAGGGTAGTCCTTTCGAACAACCCCACTTCGCTCGAACCCCCCCTAAACGAAATTCTCCACTTTCGCCAATTTCCTTTGTTGGAAAAAGTGGGAACTAGCTTTGTGAGTTCACCCTATTCCAATAATTAGTTGGTTGATTGTATGCATTGGAGGAGTTCCTTGGCATGATATAAGCCTAGAGGAATTATGCCTACTCATTAGAGAGATGATATTGAATGAATTTCTTGTCTTCAAACAAATGGTTATTGTGTTTTCCTACATTTTTCTTGAATTTTATGTTTTTGCATAATTCCTTGTGAATGGTGGGAATGAATCAAACATTTGGAAAGTTGTAATAGAGTTTCACCATCCATTTCAAGTTGATCTGAGGTCTTCAATCCTTTGGGGTTGGGAGAAACTTAATTTTCTATCCCGCTGGCCTGGCAAAACCCTCAAAACCAGGGTTTGGATGCAAACAGTGACACAAATCAACATCTCTCTATGGGATCAATCTGAAACCTAGGAGGATATTGATTTTTCATGTATAATAGATGTTCTTGGTGGTTTTGGAGACAGGAAGTGTCATTTGTCTTTTCTAAGATGATGCCCTTGGCTTGACATCGCTCATGTGGCAAGCCTGTGCAGTAGGAATAGAGAGTAGAAACCTTGAACAATAGATTGAAGGGTGGTCAAAATTGGAATGAGAAGGACCCTTGGACTAGTGTAGACCCTTTTCAAGTGTTATACTTTCATTCCTTTGTGACTGGTGAAGCTTTTGAGAGATTAAACCCCAATACCGACTAGAAGAGATTAAATAGGGTCAGTAGGGTTTGACCATCCATACTCAAAACAAAGATGCAGAAGTTTGGAATCTTATAGAATGCCCAAAAGGGTATTATAATATCAAATTTATTTAGGGGGTTGTTCAGGTAGGTTGTGAGACAAATCAAGAAAAGTCCAAAAGGAGGGCTAATTGCTTGTAGCCCTATTTCCTAGGTCCAAAATGGAAAAAGATACAAAGGGCTAGTAAACATCCATCTAAGGGGTCAAGATCAATGAAAATGCCATATAACACATGTTTAAACACTCACATAGGTTAGATTCCACCTTTTTTGTAAAGATCATGTTGCTTGGGGTTTGGGGTTGCTAGGTGTCCTTGGTTGAAGAGTTGCAACCTTAGGGTTAGGAGACTCCTTATCAATTGTGAGTTGTCTTGAGAGAAGAGATCTTTGGGAAGGATCTAAGGAAATCTCTAGAAACCTTGAGAAGGTTATAGAAATTGGTCCATTGGGTGATACCAAGTGGAGACCCTTTTTGAGTAGAAACCAAGAAAGTGATATAATATCCCCATCCCTCTGCATCATATTCCCATTATTCCACGTTTGCAATGATTATTTAGGTGCAAAAGCTTGGTGCAATTTATGTATTACCATGCACACAATAGAAGTCAAGATGACATTATCTGAATGCCTATGGATGGTTATGCATTTATGGACATAGACAAAAAGTGGCCACACTTTAAAGAAGAACCTTGTAATCTTAGGCTTTAATTGGCAGTGGATGGTGTCAATCCATTTGAAGAGTTGAGATCTACTTACTCAGTGTGGCCTATTTTTTTTTATCAACAATAACATTCCTCCATGGATGTCAGTAAAGAGGGAGCACATAATGTTGGCAATGATTGTTCCATGTATTTTTCATTTAATAGTTATCTACATTAAATTTTAAATATTGCAGCAAAATGGTCATAATAATTATGTAATATTTTTGTTCACTCAACTAGGTAAGTACCAAGTTAAAGATATGAATGTATATATTGATCCTCTTATCGATGAGTTGTTGGAGTTATGGAATGGTGTCACTATTTATGGCATCTCTAGACCAATAGGACAAAGACAATTTCAATTACATGTAATGCTTGTATAGACAATTCATGATGCCCCAGGGCTAACACATTTTTGTGGTAAGTTATAGTGTTCAACTTGCACATAATTATTAATATAAAATTATCATATTTAATCCAATTATACATGATCTTGTAGGTCTCCAAACAAAGGGAAAATTTGTAGGTCCAGTTTGTGGTCCAAAGATGAAATCTCGTCATTCAAAATTTTTAGGAAAGCGGGTGTTTGATGAGTATAGGCACTTCCTCCATGAAAGTCATAAGTATCGAAATACTGAAAAAACATCTTTTCAATGGGAAAGAAGAGACTACATCAAAGCCACAAAGAATGACACCTTCCCAATGGAAGTTGGAATATAATAGAATTAATCATCAAGGTAATGTCATTCCATCTAATGGTTTATGTTTGGAATTTATACTTTTATATCGTGTTTTGTTTACTGATGATGTAATTGATGATGATTGTCGTTGTTAACTTTTTAAACTAATATGCCTTGTGAAGTTCATCAAGGCATTAATGACCACCTTCCAAAGGGACTAAAAAGTTATCCCAGACTATTTAGTGGGTTTCCCTACTATGAGAAGCTACAAATTTTGCATTTGTTTGATACTATGCATATTGGAAAGAATATAACAAAGACATTATGGAAAATATTGGATGGAAGGTGTGACAAAGAAAAAATTGTTAAAATTTGTAGTGACAATTAAGAATCCAATCATGCAATAAAAAATGTCATTCAATCAAATAGTGATGGAGACCAGATTAATATAAGTGCCCTTCCTTGGTTATTAATGGAGAATCAAAGCAATTCTAAAAAAGAAGTCATACGGAAAATTCGATTTCCCATAGGATTTGTTGCGAACATAAACAATCTCATAACAAAGAAAAGTGAATTTGGGCCAGGGATGAAAACGCATGATTGGCATACCTTCATTAAGGTAATTCATGTTCTTATGTATTTACTTTATATTTGTATACTGCATATACTTTTTATTGTATTATGTTATAAAATAATGAAAATATCATTTTATAATTGTTGCAGTCCATTCTACCTCTATCTCTCCCAGACCAATTTGACAATAATGTCAAGCAAGTTATATATGATCTTGGAAAATACATGAGGTAAGTAGTGATATTTGTTCAATTTATTGTATAGATATTATATTTATAATTTGTTTTACTTGTTATGTAATAAATTGTATATTATTTTGTAAAGTCTCGTTAATATATTTGTGTCTTGAATCTCTTGTAGGTGGTTGTCATCTAAATAAATTTATAAAGAAGATATAAAATATTGGAAGAGAAAAATTCCTCGTCTAACGTGTGAAATGCAAAAGTGTCTACCTTCAACTTTTTTCAATGCACAAGAAGACTACCTCATACACCAAGTTGAGAAGATTGAATTGTGTGGACCTGTACACACAAGGTCAATGTGGATGGTTGAGAGGCACTTGACATTTTTGAAGTCTTTGGTTTGACAAAGAGCACATCCTGAGGGTTCTATGGTGGAGGGATATATGGTATACCAGACTATGGTGTACATTACTGAATACCTTCCTAAGTTCGCGGCAAAGATCCATGTAGATCGTATTTGGGATCCCAACTCCATTAACAAATTTGAAGGGGAGTACCTGATGGGGAAAGGTAGAATGAGGAAAGTGAGAGTTAATTATTCGATATTGCAATTATTTTATATATATTGTAGTTAATTTGTTCATAATCTTCAATATACTTCAGTTGTAAATTTCTAGTTTTTTTTTTTTACATTTTCTCGAGAGTGGGATGCACTACATTTGTATGTTGCAAACAATCTTGATTGGATGATGGTATGGATTGAATGATGTCAACAATCTGGTCGTGCATTAACATGGAAAGGTGTGGCTTCATTGGTTAAAGAATCTCACCGTAATGGAGATTCCAGTGTTACACAAAGGGAAATTGATTTAGCATATGGTTTAAAAAATAAATAGGTACGTACAAATATATTAATCACCCATATTATTATTATTTTTTCCAATTGTAATGATGTACATATTATATATGTTTGACACTTTGCAAGTGAAACATCACAAGGCTATGTGGTGCAATGGTCATAAATTTCGCATCAAAAAGTTGGATGACACAAAGAAAACTTGTGATTCTGGAGTAAGTGCAGTATTTCAGGTGACTAAAGTTTCGTTTAGAAGTAGCATACATCCTCTAGTCTCAAAAAATTGATACTATGGGATTTTGGATGATATAATTGAGTGTGACTTTAGGTCCTTCAAATTAGTTCTTTTCATCATCAAATGGTACAGGCTACGATTGAATGAAAATGATCATGACAAAACTATTATTGAACATGATAAAGGATTTACAATGGTTAATACAAGGTTGTTTGAGTGAGCTGGAAATGAGCCCTATGTTCTTCCAAGCCAATGTGAGCAGGTATTTTACTCAGAGGTTCCTCATAAACCAGGTTGGTCATTTTTTATTAGACATGATCCAAGAGTAAGGTCAGTAAAGTATAATGTGATGGAAGAAGAAGATACCAAAGAAGTAGAAGATGATGTAGATGATGATCATGATCGACAGTTAGTTAATGATGTTCCTAGCGGAAATGTTCATGAAGAAGAAGAAGAAGAAGAAGATGACGATGATGATGATGTTGTTGTTGCTGTTGATGATGATGATGATGATGATGATGATGATGATGGTGATGATGGTGATGGTGATGATGATGATGATGATGATGATGATGATGATGATGATGACGATGATGATGATGATGATGATGAGTTGGATGAAGAAGAAGATCAATGACATGAATGCAATGTATTGGTATGTGATTAGTATATTATCTAATGCCACCTGTAGGAGATGGAGATAGATAGAGTGTTGGCTAGCCCTCATTTTGTGTGACATTTTTTAAGTTTGTGTTTATTTATTGAATGTGGACTATTTATTAGCTATGTGATGGATGGTGATTTATGATACATATGTGATGGATTACAACATCTTTATGATGATACATATGTGATGGATTACAACATATATGATGGATAACAACATGTTTATGATGATACATATGTGATTTATGATACATATGTTTCTATTATTACTCATATATTTAATGTATTTATTGTTTATCAAACTGGAAATGTAATGCTTATGATGCTCAATTGTTGGTATTGATTACATGTATTTATTTTGTGTGATTCTGTCATCCTTGGTGGAAACAAGTAATTGACTACAGACATCGTCAACCCTTTTGTTGAGGACCCTGCACTTTCTAGATAAACGAAAGGTAAGGAATTAAAAAAATATACAATGATTATGATGTCTGCATATTGTTCATGTTTTCTAATATGTAATTTTTAGCATATGTATCATGTAATTCTTATGATGCTCAATTGTTGGGGTTGATTACATGTATATATTTTGTGTGATTATGTCATCCTTGGTGGAAACTGTGTCAACTTGAATTTCATCTGCAGAATACTACCTGAAACATATTAGTTTCACAAAATACAAAGGAAATACTACAGGAAATCCAAACTCAACCAATGAAACTACATGAAATGAATATTAAAATAAAATCCATATTATTACCTTCATGATTTAAGTCTCATTGTGTCCTAACTCCATTGTTCCTGATTGCAGATGATTTGCTCTCAGATAAGTAGTGGTAGCTTCCAAGATGGCATATGAAGAATGGACTGATAATTGATAGTTAACCAATACTATGATATGCAATGAAAATGATTTAAAGATAAATGAGAAATGCTAAATTGCTAAATTGCTTCAAGATAAAAACTCACGGATGCATAAGTTTACTCAGATTGTTAACTTGAAGACTAACTCTTTCTCAACTCAAACTCCTACTTTTATAGAATTTTGAGAGGATAAGATGATGTGTCTGAGATCAATGATCATTATTAGATCTACAAATTTGGATGGTTGTGAGAAAACGTGAAGGTTGAGAGAAAGAGGGAAGAACAAGACAAGTGTCAGTCATCTCACCTTGACTGGGTTGCAAACTGGGGGAATCTAGGGATGGTTGGAGAAGATTTAGGAATGAGAGGACAAGTGGACTCAAGTCCTTCCTAAGATATAGGGATGTTAGAGAGAATATAGAAGAAGGTTAGGAAATATGTGTACATACACAATATTTCATTTATTTTTGAAGTTGGAGATAAGTGGATAATAAATGTTTTATTTATTTTAATTTTGTTGAATTAATTTAGCCACATGATGGATGAGTTATCAAAGGAAAGATGAAGTGGAGATGCAAGGTGAGTTGGAAAAGGGATTGAATAATTAAGAAATTATTTAATATTTGAGACTATAGGATAAAATAATAACCATTAAATATTAGATATTTAATTGATTGATTAGAAGAATAATTAAATATTAGATATTTAATTAATTGATTAGAGGAATAATTAAATATTAGATATTTAATTAATAGATTAGAAGAAAAAGATAAATGAATTAATTAATAAAATATTTCAATGTTAATAGAAGGACATGAAATGAATTAAATAAATTAATCTTTTCAAATTAACTATTTAATAGAAGAATAATTATTAAATAAATATAAATATTTATTTAATTGCTCATAGCCATTTTTATGTGTATACAGAAACAAGTAATTGACTACAAACATCGTCAACCCTTTTGTTGAGGACCCTGCACTTTCTAGATAAACGAGATGTAAGGGAAAAAAAATGATTATGATGTCTGCATATTGTTCATGTTATCTACTATGTAATTTTTAGCATACGTATCATGTAATTTTTAGCTAACATAAGATAAATGAATTACATATGCAGGAACCTGAACCCCTTTGATGAGGATCTTGCACAGTGTCATGGATCGACAGGTATAAATCAATACACCCTATAGAAACCATTTATTAATTGCTTGATTTCTCTTTAATAGCCGCCTTTTGTCTCAAATGCACTTTATATTCTTCTAACTTGTAATTATAATAAAAAATCTTTACACAAGGATTTAAGATAACAACCACTTACTTTAAATGGTTATAACTGAGAACTGATTTGAAAATAAAGAATCCACAACACAATTGAAAATAACAAAACTGGTTTTCTTTATATTATCTTGAAAATAAAGTCTTTTGACTTGAAACACAGAGATATACTTCAAAACCATTTTCTGTAGCTATCTATTTCTATCTTCCAAAACTTGTTCTCATCAAATGATTACATTTAATATTTTATAATATGCCAAAGGTCATGCCCTTTGATTGAAGTCTTTTGAGAATAGATGAAACCTACAACTAATCATCTAGTTAAGCATAAATGCACATTAGTTAAATGTGCTAGATACTTCTTATTGTATCTAGTATCAAAATCATGGATTGTGTCTCAGGATTCCACCTCTATCAAGACCATGCTTTCCATGAAGTCTGCCACCTTATCAACGTTCTGGTCTTCAGCCATTTCCATTGCACTTTTGAGTATATGTTGGTATTCACAGATCCAGGCCATTTTCTCTTTCTGCTCTCCATATTTGTTGAGTAGGGATGGAATATTATCTGTGCTATAATGGAGGAAGGTTTCTCCTTCTACTCTTAACTCTCTCGGGTATTCTTTGTGAGCTTTCATCAAATCCTCACAGTTCTCCATTGCATTAGGCTATGCTTCATCTCCATTATGTAAATCATGGGATCTCTCATGCAATCGCTTATCCAACCATTCACGTTCTTCAATAATAGTGTGCTTCTTGTTGTATATGTCCCGGTACTTATCCATCCATGTCATCATATTAGTGAACCTTCTTTGAATTAGGATTGACATGGTTTCATTTTTTGCTGTTTTCAATTGAGCTTGTAGCTGCTAGTTTTCTTCTTTCAATTTACTAGTCTTGGTCTGGGGTTGTGAGCTCTCGCCATGCATCAACAATCTCTATGGATCCTTTTGTTTTAACATTTCTTTCAAGTGATCAACTTTTGTTCTCATCCTAACATTTTCAAGCTTGTTTGATTGAGTCTCCTTCACCAAGAATTGAATTTGCACCTTGTTCAGTTTGGCTATATTTACTCCCAAATCTGTTGTCATTATAGTATCTGTGTCGATAACTTGTAAGGTCATGATGTGTCTGAAAGATTTTTTAGTATCAATAACCATAGGCTTCTTACTTAGGGGATACAATGACCATATTCACATAGAAATTTTGTCAGGGTTATATAGTGATCCCATGTACACTTGGGTCATACCCTCAGGAGACAATTTGTGCTTGGCATCAATGTCATGAAGAAAACTATCAAATATTAGGGATGAATTCATATCCCATCGAAGAAAGATAAAACACCTACATCTTTGAGAAGCTTCCTTCCTCTTTCAAGGGTCATGAGGGCCATTTCTTGTGCTACTTCATTTTCTAAGGTGGCTAATAATTGTTTTTAATTTGAGGTATTGACCTCATCAACACTCTCCTTGATTACTTTTCCTTTTATTCTGTACAAGAATGACATAAATTCAGGAGACGTTATAAAATCATCATCAGATATAAAAGTATCACAGGCCAATTACCTTGGATCATCGTCTACTAGGATTCCTTCATTAGGATCCCTAACAGGTGACACATGTTCTTCAATCAGTATCTTGGAGAATTGTTCAAATGAAAACTCATCTTCTTCTGATGACTCCTCCTCCTTTGAAGATGATATATATATAGTCGGCTTCTCCCTAGCTTTTTGTTCACCATCTCTGTTATGATCATCAATAGCCATTTCGACGTCCTCCTCATCCAGATTCCTTATTAAATCATCCCTTAAATATGGGATGTGTTCATAATCACCCATTCTTTTCTTCTTCCTCACTAAATGAATATACCCTTTTGGGTCAAAGTTTTCGCTTGGAGCACCCAATTTCATGTTATAATGGAACAATTTGTTCCATGCGAGCTCCTGTCCTTCTCTCCCATTCACAATAAACACGCCAACACATAGAGTCCTAGGTAGAAAGGATTGCTTATCATGTGAAGCTAAATGCATATAGTTTGATTCCCCCATTTGCCTTGTGATCTCTAGATAAGCTATTCTATTAGGAACTGTTTTAGGAAGCAATAGTGGGGCACCCTCAAATCCGTAAACCCTTATCATGGTCACATCAGAGAAGCAATACCAATCTCCCCAATTGTATTTACCAGTCTCTAGTCCTCCAAAATATATAAGCCTTAAGAATCTCTTTATATCTTCTGAAAGTGGAAAGTTGCAAGGGTAATTATAAAATCTGTCAAGTGTTAACAAAAAATTCTTTTAAATGATTGTAATTTGACCTGACAAATTTGCAATCCCATATTGAAGTCCATAATTGGACTGGAAGAGAATGGTTTTCATCATCATATCTTCTTATCCTCATTTCGTCAGTCCATAGACCCATCTCTTGTTGGCATTATGTGAACCGGTATGAGGACATAATGACATTGTATGTTGTCATTGATGTCAATATGCTGAAGAGGTGAGAACTGGCATATGAGAGAATCCGCATAACACTGTGAACCGACATTTGTGCCGAAGTGAAGTGGTGTTCTTGTTCAAGATGAACTGGCATATGGTTATGGGAACCGGCACATGGAAGCGTTGTATGACTACCGATTGGTAGTCTCAACTTTAGGGTTTTCGGTTGAAGTGCTTCAAGCCTGCGTGGCTCAACCGCTGACATTGTGTGATGAGTTAGCATTATAACGAAGAACAGATCATGTTGCCATGTTAGCCTTGTGCACGTGAAGGATCTTGCATGAAGGAGATTGTTCCTATCTACCTCGGGAATGTGCAAAGTTTGTAAAATGGTGATAACGTGTGATGGGTTATCAGCCACCATGAAATCGGTGAAAATGGACGATGGAGAATGTCTTGAGATTGGATCAAGACTGTTGCAATTAATGGAGTGTTCTCAATGGGCAGGATGGAACCGTTTGAATTCCTTAACCTAACAGGTTTAGGGTTTAGGGTTTATGCTACCGACCTTTTTGTTTTCCTATAAGGTTAATGTTGTGTCTCTTTTTGAGGTTGTTGGCAAAAGTTGTGTGTGTGTATCCAAGAGAAGGTATACGTGATTCTTGCCACACCAAAAGGAGAGAATTGATACCTGCAGAGTGTAAGTGCAGAAGGTGAAGAGGAGCTTAAGAAGATCTACATTGGCATTGAGTGCTATTACCAGATCATTGTAATACCTGTTGATCTCTAACCACCTCAACAGTTGGAAAATCCCTTAACAGAGTAGCCTTAACCGGCTTGTTGTAAATCCTTAAACAGGGTAATTCAAAGCTATTGAGTTTGAAATCCTTTAGCTATTGAGTTCTTGAAATCCTCTAACAAGGTAACCTTTAACAGGGTTTAACCCTTAACCGGGTGATCCCTAACAAGATCGGTTCCTAGCAGAACCTATTGTAATGTCTCTAACCAGACAAAGCTCCTAATAGAGCGGACTTCTAAAGAGTTCAAAAATAGCTTGTGGGTATTCATCCCCACCGTGGTTTTTCCCAGTTGGGTTTCCACGTGAAAAATATGTGTGTCATGTGTGATGCTTTTATCTTGTGATGCTTTCCTATTGTCTATCAAGCATATGATGGTTCTGTATTTTATGCCTGTCAATAAAACATGTTGAACTAGCCGTTATTATGATCTGATGATAGATTACCTGTTTATGCATAAGGGTGAAATGGTAGTGTAGTCTTGAGTTGAGTGAAAAGCTAAGTCAGTAACCGGTTAATGCTTGTCTCAGTCATTCTTAGCTTTACCAGTTGCACTCTATTTCAAAATAGTGTCACTGTTTGCCAGTCATTTGAAGTGTCTGATGTCAAACCAGTTTAGGACTGTATTTTTGTCTGTACTGATTCACCCCCCCTCTCAGTACTAGGTTAGTACTATCCATTCATCATTGAGTTATCAATTGGTATCAGAGCGTCCTCCAGGTTCTCTGTGCTATAAGCTTAACCGCTTGAGGTAAAGATCCCAGTCTAATGATAAAGAGAGAAGGTCCCAAGTTTAACATAGAAAATTTCAGTATATGGAAAGACATAATGAAGATATACATCAGAAGCATGGGTGCTCAACACTGGAGCTATGTTGAGACTGTCTATGTTGCTCCTACCGGTACCCTTATCGATGACCAAAAGAGAGAGATGCAGGAGAATGGGCAAGTCATGGAAGCCCTAATTAGTAGTTTATCTGACATTGAGTTTATTGATGTTCAGGATAAGGTAAATCCCAAAGGGGTATGGGATACTCTTGAAAATATCTATGGTAGTGATGAGCATGTAAAATAGGCTAAGGAAGAAAGCCTTAGAGGGAAGTTTGAAGATATGTGGATGGTTGAAGGTGAGACCATTCAATAGTATGAAATAAGAATCAAAACCGTTGTTGGAGATATCAAGAGTGCAGGTGGTAAAATAGAAGATGCCACTGTGGTAAGCAAAGTCCTAAGATCCCTATTGCCGGTCTATGCAATAAGGGTTGCTGCTATCCAAGAGCTAAGATCTATAGACAAGACTAAGGTATCCCTAGACTCCATTGCAAAGTTGATAGCCTATGAGCTAAATAGTTTTGATGGCACTATTCAAAAGATCGAATCAACTTTTAAAGCTTCTGCAATACCATCCAGAAAAGGAAAAGAAGCTAGCACTAGTGGTGAACCAAGACAAGGCATAGAAATGGATGATGAGGATATTCTGATGGCATTTGAACCTCTCCTTTCTAGGAAACTTCCTAAAGGAACCAGCAAATATAGAGGTAAGCTACCTTTTAAATGCATCTCTTGTAACCGGATAGGACATATTGTTGTAAACTGTCCTAATGGTGACAACAAGGACAAATCGGAAAGGTTCAAGAAACTCAAAGGAGGAAATTGGAGAAACTATTTTATGGTAGTTGATGAAGGTGTCACAGATGAAGAAACAGAGGATGAAGAAAATGAAGATATTGTGTTTGTTGCTGTCAAGGAAGATGTGTCAGACAAGAAGGCTCTTGTCTCTCGGTTTGATAATTTCAATGAGTGGATCATTGGTAGTGGTTGTTCTCACCATATGACTGGTGACCGGAGCAAGTTTCTATCATTGGAGGAGTATGATGGTGGTGTGGTTCACTTTGGCAATGATACACCATGCATGGGCAAAGGCAGAGGGTCCATCTCTCTGAATGGAAAGAGTAGTGCTGACAATGTGTATTGGGTTGATGGTCTTAGACACAACCTTCTAAGTGTTGCCCAGCTGAATGACAGTGGCCTCACTCTGGAATTCAAGAATAGAGTTTGTAGAATCAAAGGAAAGAATGGTGAATTGGTGGCCACCGACATGCAGACCAAAGGTAACCTATTTCATCTGAATGCAAATATAAGTACATGTCTTATGGCTAAATTTGATGATATCTAGATATGGCATAAGAGACTCTGCCATGTAAACTTTGATAACATTGTGAAGGATAGTAAGATCAAGGCAGTTAGAGGGTTGTCGGTGCTAAGAAAACTAGATAATACCTTGTGCAGAGAGTGTCAATTGGGGAAAATGTCTTCCTCAACCTTTAAAGGTAAATCTTTCACTGCTGACAACTTGCTTGATCTTGTGCATACTGATTTGTGTGGTCCTATGAAAACTAGAAGTGTGCAGGGTGATAGGTACTTCACGATTCTTACTAATGATTGCTCAAGAATGATGTGGCTCACATTCTTGAGAGACAAGTCTGAAGCCTTTGTAAAGTTAAAAGCTTTCAGAGCATTAGTGGAGAAGGAAAGCGATAAAAGGATCAAGTGCCTGAGAACTAATCAAGGAGGGGAATTCACTTCCGGTGAATTCAACAAGTACTGTGAAGAACATGGCATCAAGAGGCAATTGTCTGCCCCCCGGACTCTACAATAGAATGGCCTAGTAGAGAGGAATAACCGGACTGTGGTTGAAGCAGCTAGAACCATGTTGATTCAATGAAAGGTAGCTCACACCTTTTGGAGAGAAGCGATGACCACTGCAGTCTACACAATGAACCGGGTACTCATCAAGAAAGGTAAGGATAAAACTCCTTATGAGTATTGGACCGGTAAGACACCTATGGTCAGCTACTTTAGAGTGTTTGGTAGCAAATGTTACATCAAGAGGAGTGAACACCAGAGCAAATTTGATGTGAAATGTGATGAGGGAATATTCCTAGGATATTCCACCAAGAGCAAAGCTCTCAAGTGTTTCAACAATAGGACTTAGAGAATTATGGAAAGCATCAATGTAAGAGTTGATGAAACCTCTGAGAAAACTGAGGAAACTGACAGTGAGCAAGTGGTAAACAAACTGGTTGCAACCTTCTGGGAACCGGTTGACAACCAACTGAGTACCAGTAACAATGTTCCTACACTGACAAATGTAGATGCTGATACTGATGGAGATGAGGATAAAGAAGAAAAGCAAGAGGAATCTATCAAGACCATTCCTTGGTATGTCAAGCTGAATCATGATCCTAAGAAGATCATAGGAGATAAGGATGCAGGAATCCTTACAAGAAGAAAGGTCAGAGAAAACTCATGTATGATCTCTGAATTTGAGCCTAAATAATTCAAAGAGGTGCATAAGGATGAAGACTGGATCAAGGCAATGGAAGAGGAACTTGACCAGATAGAGAAAAATAGTACATGGTCTTTGGTACCTAGACCGGAGCACAAAAATATCTTTGGTACTAAATGGGTTTTCAGAAATAAGCTAAAAGAGGATGGCATAGTGATTAGGAACAAAGCCAAATTAGTGTGCAAATGATATGCTCAACAAGAAGGAGAAGACTATGGAGAAACCTTTGCTCCTATAGCCAGATTGGAAGGAGTTCGTATGCTTCTTGCATATGCAACTTTTAAAGGTTTCAAAGTATATCAAATGGATGTAAAATATGCATTCCTAAATGTTGCACTTGAAGAGGAGGTGTATATTGAGCAACCAGGTGGGTTTGCCCTATCTGAAGATAGTGACATGGTATGTAGGCTACATAAAGCCTTATATGGACTAAAGAAGGCACCTAGGGCATGGTATGAACGTCTGCATTCTCATCTTGTGAAGATTGGATTTGAGAGAACAAGTGAAGATAGTAATATCTACTTGAGGCCTGAAGGAGATTAGATCCTGATCTGTGAGGTATTTGTTGATGACATTATCTTTGGTGGAGATGACAAGATGAGTCATGAGTTTGCAAATGAGATGAAGAAAGAGTTTGAAATGTCACTCATAGGGGAGATTAAATTCTTCATTGGACTGCAGATCCAGCAAATGAAGGATGGAATCTTTATCACTCAGTCCAAGTATGTCAAAGAGGTGTTGAAGACCTTTGGCATGGAAGATAGCAAACCAGTTGGTACTCCAATGGTGACCGGTTGTAAACTATCTAAAGAAGATGACTCAGAATTGGTTGATGAGAAGGAATATCGATCAATGATTGGTAAGTTGCATTATGTAGTGCATAGCAGACCGGATATTGCACATGCAGTTGGCATTACTGCAAGATTCTAGAAAAGCCCAAGAGAATCTCACTTGGTTGTAGTCAAGCAGATTCTTAGGTATCTGAAGGGAACTGTTGTCTATGGATTGTGGTATCCTTATAGCAAGGATTTCAACCTAAAAGTATACACAAATGTTGATTGGGTAGGCAATATAGATGACCAGAAAAGCACAACCGGTGGTGCATTCTTTCTTGGTGGTAGATTGGTCTCATGGAAGAGTAAGAAGCAGAGTTGTATCTCCCAGTCTACAGCGGAAGCAGAGTATGTTGCAGCTTTCATGAACTACACTCAAACAATTTGGATGAAGCATGTATTAAATGGCTTCAAAGTTCCTGTATCTGAACCGATAAGTATATTTTATGACAATACTAGTGCAATTAATATCTCCAAGAATCTATTTTTACATTCTAGAACCAAGCATTTTGAGCTTAAGTATCATTTCTTAAGGGAAAAGGTTCAAAGCAAAGAGATTGCACTGGAACATGTTTCCAGTAAGGAGCAGTTAGTAGACATATTCACCAAGCCTCATCCAAAGACTACATGTATGTATTTAAGACTTAAATTAGGGGTGTTGCCCCTTCAGGAGGTAAACTAAAAGCATATGCTCCACATCAGTGAGGTACTGCATAGTCAAATTTATTTTGGATTGATCTGTTGAAGGATGCTACTCCTCAGGGGGAGCAGCATAATGGAATAGGGAAGCTTGTGCCTCCACTTTGGCATTGTTGTCAAAGGGGGAGAAGATGTGAAGTGGAGAAGATATCTGCAGAAATTGGGGGAGAAGATGTGAAGCGGAGAGATATCTTTGTATATTGCCATCAATGCCAAAGGGGGAGATTGTTGGCATTATGTGAACCGGTATGAGGACATAATGACATTGTATGTTGTCATTGATGTCAATATGCTGAAGAGGTGAGAACCGACATATGAGAGAACCAACATAACACTGTGAACCGACATTTGTGCCAAAGTGAAGCGGTGTGCTTGTTCAAGGTGAACCGGCATATGGTTATGGGAACTGGCACATGGAAGTGTTGTATGACTATCGATTGGTAGTCTCAACTTTAGGGTTTCTGGTTGAAGTGCTTCAAGCCTGTGTGGTTCAACTGATGACATTGTGTGATGAGTTAGCATTGTAACGAAGAACAGATCATGTTGCCACTTCAGCCTTGTGCACGTGAAGGATCTTGCATGAAGGAGATTGTTCCTATCTACCTCAAGAATGTGCAAAGTCTGTAAAATGGTGATAACATTTGATGGGTTATCAGCTACCATGAAATCGGTGAAAATGGACGATGGAGAATGTCTTGAGATTGGATCAAGACTATTGCAATTAATGGAGTGTTCTCAACAATCAGGATGGAACCGTTTGAATTCCTTAGCCTAACAGGTTTAGGGTTTAGGGTTTATGCTACCGACCTATCTGTTTTCCTATAAGGTCGATGTTGTGTCTCTTTCTGAGATAGTTGGCAAAAGTTATGTGTGTGTATCCAAGAGAAGGGATACGTGATTCTTGCCAGACCAAAAGGAGAGAAGTGATACCTGTAGAGTGTAAGTGCAGAAGGTGTAGAGGAGATTAAGCGGATCTGCATTGGCATTGAGTGTTGTTACTAGATCATTGTAATACCTATTGATCTCTAACCACCTCAACAGTTGGAAAATCTCTTAACAGGGTAGCCTTAACCGGATTGCTATAAATCCTTTAACAGGGTAATTCAAAGCTATTGAGTTTTAAATCCTTTAGCTATTGAGTTCTTGAAATCCTCTAACAAGGTAACCTTTAACAGGGTTTAACCCTTAACCGGGTATTCTAGCCATCCCTTAACCGGGTAATCCCTAACAGGATCAGTTCCTAGTAGAACCTATTGTAATGTCTCTAACCGAACAAGGCTCCTAACAGAGCGGACTTCTAAAGAGTTCAAAAATAGCTTGTGGGTATTCATCCCCACCGTGGTTTTTCCCAGTTGGGTTTCCACGTGAAAAATATGTGTGTCATGTGTGATGCTTTCCTATTGTCTGTCAAGCATATGATGGTTTTGTGTTTTATGCCTGTCAATAAAACATGTTGAACTAGCCGTTATTATGATCTGATGATAGATTACCTATTTATGCATAAGGGTGAAATGGTAGTGTAGTCTTGAGTTGAGTGAAAAGATAAGTGAGTAACCGGTTAATGCTTGTCTCAGTCATTCTTAGCTTTACCGTTGCATTCTGTTTCAAACCAGTGTCACTGTTTGCCAATCATTTGAAGTGTCTGCTGTCAAACTGATTTAGGACTATATTTTTGTCTGTACTGATTCACCTCCCCCTCTCAGTACCGAGTTAGTACTATCCGTTCATCATTGAGTTATCATCTCTTGCCCATAGAACAATACCATATGCATGAACAAGGAATAGTGTGCAAAATGAATCTTTGAAGAGTCCTTTTGGATGGTTCTAAGTCCCATCAAAAGTTGCTCTACTATGAATGTGGCAAAATCAAACTCTCTGGCCTTTTGGGATTGAATGTTGGCCGCAATAATCATGGATTTGATTCTCATAAAGTCTGGAGTATTCAACCCTAATACTTGACCAATTGAGTAATATGTGTATTTAAAATAGTCATTAAACAATTTTACATGAAATGCCAAACCTTCCCCCATTTCCAATGGTACCTCGGAATTTAGCAAACGAAAGGGTAACCTCCACCCGACATAAGTGGTATCCAATCTTCTGTATTCTTCTAGAAAATTCCAAAGGATGATAGGATGATCGTATACTCCAAGCAAATCAAAAGCCTCATAAATTACCTCTTGCAACACGAAGAAGCAGGGGTTCTCGTCCTGATCACATATTGTCCTTTTGTTTGGATCAAATTTTTGTGCCAGCAACTTTAGGAGATCAACATTAACATACACATTTGGAACCACAATTTTTCCTAGACTCAACTATAGGCTCTATTTTTTCACGTCTGTGATAGTGAAACAAAAATAACTCATATCCCCTAATAGTCATGTATACATCTCCTACATCAACATAATTATCTTCTAATTTCCACTCTGTGGACCTCTTAGGTTAAGGGGTGGAACCTGGCAATTGATCCAATAGGTCCTGATTTAGTTTCATGTCCTCTCCCTTGGTTTTTGGACATATTTCATTTTTTTTTTGTTTCTTTCCTTTACCCTTGCCTGTTTTCCCTCTTTGTCTCTTTGCAAAACCACTAGAGCTTTCCATTTTGCAAGCAATTCAATATATTATTTGAAACAATCATAGGGGAATCGATCAGAGCACTTACTTACCGCCTTCTATTGTATCTTCAACCTACCTTAATGTCATTTCCAAGCTTCTGTAATTCTAGGTGCTACATCCTTCTGGATATATTTCTCAGAGAATGTCATTCTTGTAACAATAAATGTGTCTTAATTCTGCAAATCAGTCTGACATCTCTTTGAAATTTGAATTTTTTTGATGATGTATGACATTGTCTTAACTCCTTCCATCACTATTCTAAACTTGGCGGCTTCCTGACAATTTAGTCACTATAGATAAATATGGCTACATTAGTATCTCTCTACCTTTTGCGTCATTTCATCTTGAGCTATACCGACAAGTAATCGTTAACTTATTTTTTGATCTTTGGCTATTTATGTTGATAATGTCTTGGACAATGCCCATCGGTATTACTTTTAGTATCGACATATCCAAAGATTGCTTTCTTGACTTTATCAGTCATTCCGATAAGGGTCTTATTTATTTTCTCCTTATCACTGATCTCTTGCTAAATCAGGATAGTTCTCCCAACATCACTCCATTGATCGGGATAACTTCATTTATCAAGACATTGTTGATGCATTATTCTGACTTTACAAGCTATCCCGAACATCTCCTAGATTATGTTCATCGATATTATTTTCATTATCGGTGAAGCAAAAAGGTGTTCTCCCATCTTCATCAGTTATACTGATAGAAGCTTTATCCTTGAATTCGTCATAAGTCAGCCCCAACATGTGTATCCCAGTTCATGGTATGTTATCGGAGTAACTAATCCAACTAAGCTTCTTCAATGTTTATGTTTTCGATTTGCAGACTCCTTTATCAAAATAGTTTTCCCAATATTACTTTATTCCCTGACTATTAGAATAGTTTCACTAGTCGAGATGTGCTTGATAGGTTACTCCGACCTAATAAGTTATTTCGATGAGCTTCAAAACTTTCTTCCATCAAGATAGTTTACACTACCTGGATAGCCTTCCGCTCCTACCCCAATCTTACATGTTATTCTGATGGGCCATGTATTGTTATGAGTGATCCCTAGATGTGTATTAGGATAACCTTACTTTGTCGACATTGTGAAATATTTCTATTCTGCCCTTAGTAATTATTATGATATACATATCAATGTTTGCGCTCGGCATAGCTATGTTGATAACTATGTCCAACACTGACTTATCAGATCGGGTTAGCTATCCTAATACAAAAATGTTGCTTAATGTGGGTTATTTTGTTGGTCTTTCTTAAGTCTATTAGGGATGATTTTGGGACATTGTGATTACATTATGTGAGGTTCTATATTGAGTAAAAGAAAACTTATGTAGCTTCATCCTTTTGCCATGTTAAATACAAAAGCTTGGTGATGACAGACATGCTAGGGGTATTAGGTGTTATTACAGGATTTTATTATTAAGTTTTTTTGCTAAGTCTATTGGTTTCATTTCGCTAATGTTTTTTTATATTTAATATTTGTCACAAGGTGACATTCATCTGACACATAGCATAGATAGGGATGTAGCTCCCAACCCTTCTACCCAGCAGGTAAACCTCATTGTAATTGTACAAATTAGATAGAAGAAAAATGTTATATTAATATGTTATTTTCTTTAGGGTTTTGGATTAATTTTGATAATATTGCTAATATTCTTGTCATAGACAGATGTTTGGGGAAAGGCACCTGCATTAATTCATGACATCTATACAGAGTTGCACACACTATTATGTGATGGTGACATCGCATATTCCACAAACCCTGTCGAAATGATGAGAAAGATCCAAAAAAAAATTAATAGAGAAATTCTTTCTTTGGCATACCAAGTCCCTCAAACTTATGCAATAAAAGAGAGGGTGCAACAATTGATGCAGAGAAAAAAAACCTTGGAAGTAAGCAGTAATGAAATCTTTAATTATAGCATAAGTTTAAAAATGGTTTATATTTTATACTCTTTTATGTTGTGAACTAAAATATGTATGTGTTGTTTATACAAGAAATATTGTGTCCTTATCGAGTTGGTGGCCATGATTAGGGTACTCTAGGTAGTTCAAGTAATGACCATGTTCCATACATTAAAACTACTTTGGTGCTTTGATATATCATTTATGTGTTCACAGGCTCCTTGTTGTTATTAAACATGTGACTACTATGCACTTGACATAGCTATGTTGATAACTATGTCCAACACTGACTTATCAGATCGAGTTAGCTATCCTGATACAAAAATGTTGCTTAATGTGGGTTATTTTGTTGGTGTTTCTTAAGTCTATTAGGGATGATTTTAGGACATTGTGATTACATTATGTGAGGTTTTGTATTGAGTAAAAGAAAACTTATGTAGCTTCATCCTTTTGCCATGTTAAATACAAAAGCTTGGTGATGATAGACATGCTAGGGGTATTAGGTGTTATTACAGGATTTTATTATTAAGTTTTTTTGCTAGGTCTATTGGTTTCATTTTGCTAATGGTTTTTTATATTTAATATTTGTCACGGGGTGACATTCATCTGACACATAGCACAGACAGGGATGTAGCTCCCAACCCTTCTACCTAGCAGGTAAACCTCATTGTAATTGTACAAATTAGATAGAAGAAAAATGTTATATTAATATGTTATTTTCTTTAGGGTTTTGGATTAATTTTGATAATATTGCTAATATTCTTGTCACAAATAGATGTTCGGGGAAAGGCACCTACATTAATTCATGACATCTATACAGAGTTGCACACACTATTATGTGATGGTGACATCACATATTCCACAAACCCTGTCGAAATGATGAGAAAGATCCAAAAAAAAATTAATAGAGAAATTATTTCTTTGGCATACCAAGTCCCTCAAACTGATGCAATAAAAGAGAGGGTGCAATAATTGATGTAGAGAAAACAAAACTTGGAAGTAAGCAGTAATCAAATCTTTAATTATAGCATAAGTTTAAAAATCGTTTATATTTTATACTCTTTTATGTCATGAACTAAAATATGTATGTGTTGTTTATACAAGAAATATTGTGTCCTCATCGAGTTGGTGGCCATGATCAGGGTACTCTAGGTAGTTCAGGTGATGACCATGTTCCATACTTTAAAACTACTTTGATGCTCTGATATATCATTTATGTGTTCACAGGATCCTTTTTGTTATTAAACATGTGACTACTATCACTTGTGTTTTGATATCTTTTCAGACCATATGTTTCCTCTTTTACAGATCATAGAACTATTCATTCTTCATAACAACCCCAATACTTATTTTTTAACTAAGGTCTTTGTCTTGAATATTGATCTCTACTATTTTGATTGCATGATTCCTCTCAGTGATGCAGAGACACCAAAGATTTATCACTTGGATCTTAATATGATCTATTCAACCTTCCAATATAGGCTGCATTTCAGAGGCATTCCTAAAGCAATATCATGGAACTACCAACCTTCGAAGGATCCAAACTGGTCCAATCTACCCTTTCAACATGTTCATCAATAATTTCAATATATAGAAGAGGCATAATTCAAGTACAAACTCTTCTAGATACACCAAGTGGATGGGTTTGAGACATCTAACAAGATTAATTTTTTGTATATTTAATGTATTGTATATTTAATGTATATTTAATGTATTATTCTTCACCTAATGTCCATGTTCTTATGCAAACATTGCCTCACCAGAGGCCATCATCCCCACCTATATTGCCAATTACGTCGGCAACACGCAACATGCAAACATCCTCTAGTGCACATCATATTGACCCCAGAGTTGGTAGATCCCTCTTTTTCTCTCTCTTTTTTATGTGTTTATTTCCCTTGAAGTGTTCTTTATTGGTGGCATTTCATAGTGGATTCATTTTCTGCAGCAAGACATGTGCATGACAATGAAGAGGCCACTAGTGGTGATACCATAGCAACATTTCTTGGATCTTCTCATATTGCTAGTACGGGAACGTTGGCAGTCACATTTGTGGTGACCAAAGATTTGCTTCCCATAAAGATAGAGAAGGTTCTAGGTACTTTAAAATTATTATTATATATAATCTAATTGTAATTTACTTATTGATCACTGGTTTTGGACTAATCATCCCATGATTTGTTTATAGGAAATGATATTTTTCATAAAAATCTTAATGAAATTACATTTGAGATCTTCAGGCCCACCATACGTAAATGGTGGAATGAGCAAGAAAAAAAGATAAAAGATGAACTCGTAAACCATTTGGTTGGGTTGTTTGAAAATGACACATTCGATAAAAGCAAGGTCCTTGACCAAGCTAGAAAACAACTAAAGTGTGTGAGGGACCTGTATAGGACACATTTAGAGAAGAACAAAAAGTACAAGCGTCTCCCCATGATTCCAGAGAGGGAGTGGAAAGACCTGATTTTGGATGCAAAGGAGAGAGTTGAAAGGAAAAAAGGAAATACACCACCAGGTAGAAGAAGGTATGTGATACTATTAAGAATGTAATTATGTACTAATTACTCTTTATATTTATATAATCTAACATATTTCAAACTTTGCATAGACTTCTCGACACATCAAAGGCAACTAAGACAAGACTAGAAAAGCACGGGAAACACAAACTTGTCTCTAGTGGTTATATGAAAGTTGTCACATGAATTGTAAGTATCAATAAATGAAATATCGCATCGAAATAATAAATTGCAAATAATTTTTTTAATCATTATATAATACAAGCAAAATTCATGATATTAAGAAAAAATGCAAGGCTCTGAATTCAATAGAGTGCCCATAGAAAATGACATGAAAATTGCCTTCCAGCAAGGCTATGGAGCCGTGGCTGAACACCTAAGAGAATTGAGTGGGCAAACACAAGATTTAGATGCATCCGTCACACAGGTAAATAAGCTAAATGAAAATTATTTAAAATTGAATACTTGAGCAATAATCTATTCGATGTTAATTTCCAACATAATGTGCCTATATTTGTTTTAAATAATCAAGCAATCATAACAATGCACATGACATTGGAATGTAGCCTGGACAAGGTGGAACACAACCTGCACACGATGAAGGTTGTGGTGTGCATCCCAGTACTGGAGGTATTCATGTGCTAATTTTTATTTTTTATGTAATGATTAATACAATTAAACATCTTTAATTTAAATTGGTGTAGTAATTAATATAACCTTTTTTGTTTTCATTTTAGAGCATGTAGACTGTGGTGACCAAGTTGATCATGATCTAGGTAGACAACATCAGGAACGCGATGGGGCCCCACCAGGTAAAAAGGACCATTGTTATTCATTTAAACAAATTTAGTTGCAATTGGTGTATTGATTAATGTAACTTTTCATGTTTCAACTCCAAAGGATTTAGAGGGTGTTCAGGATGTTGAGGATCAGGCTAGACAAAATGATCAGGAAGATGATGTGGCCCCATCAAGTAAAGAGCACCCCTGTAATTTTCTTTTAATTAATGAAATACTTGTAACAATAATAATAAAACTCATGAATTTAACCCATTTATTTATTATTATAGCGGAACCCCTTTGCATACGCGTCCTCATCGTGAGTACAAAACTGGACATACATTAACTAGATCATGAGCACAGGGCTAGAAGAACTGGAGAGGGGACAAATGATGAAGACAACGATGGTCCAATTAGTCTTTACCTGCAAGCTTCAAAAAGAAAGAAAAATAAATAAATGATTGTAATCTTATTATATGTTAACAACTGGATTTTATGTGTTAATGAATGTTAATGAATGATATGTGTTAATGAATGTTGATGAATTTTATGTGTTAATAAATGTTAATGAATATTTTGTGTTAATATTGAATGTTATGTGATAATGAATGAATGTTATGTTTCATTAATGGATGAAAGAATGCTATACGTTAACGGGGAATTTAGAGTGATATTAGGGGGGGGGAGGGACCAAATGAGCTTCCACCTTCACATGGTTGGCCTTGTTAAGTAGACAATATTAAACTATTCTTGAAACAAAGAGAAGCTCAATAAGGTAACACACTTTTTAATATTTCCTTATGCTCCATTGTTATTCTTATTGATGCTAAGCATCTTGTCTGCAGGTTACATATTCAGTGTTGCAAGTTGTGAACATGCTTCTATGAGACAGTTCCTCATTACAAGTGAATGCATGCCTCATTGGCTTTGTGAGTATTTTTTTCTTGAATAGACACACTTCCTCTGTTCATTCCTTAACAATTGTTCATTTTGTTTTAGAATAGACACACTACCTCATTGGGATTTGTGCCAAGCTTTGACTCTCCATTGGACATTTATTCTCGTAAAATGGAGTCTACTTGTAAGGTAAGTGCATTTTAAAATTATGTATGAAGATGGATAACAAGTGTTGGGGAAGATACTAAATCACTATTTAAAATCTATATTGCATATAATGAAAGTATAAATGCTTCCCAGGTAACCTGATAAATGAAGATTTGGCAGGATGGAGATCATGATATATGCGTTCGATCAGCCCCTCTCTCTTCTCCTTTATTACCTCAGATGGTACATTTTCTCAAGTATGTCTTCTGTATTGGCAACTTTTTCTTCAGCTTATGTATTTTTGTCTCATCTTTCATCTATAGGTTTCTTGCTTCATACCCAAACCCTTCTTTGACTGATCATTCATGTTCCCTATGACAACAAACTCTTTCTTCTCAATACAACCAACTCAATCTAGGATTCATTTGACATCTCTTTGATCTCTTCAAACACTTATCACTCATTCTAAGCCTCATCAAAACCCAAAAAACTCTAACTCAAATCAAGTTTAATGTGTTTGATAAGGTCTCTAAGGTCTGAGGTGTCAAAAAATAAAAAGTGGGAAAAAGTTGTAAAAAGTGCAAAAATGCAACTTTGATTTTTGCAAATGTTGCATATGAGTTCTTAGCCATCGGTTGAAAAGGGAGTGGTTAAAGTTTGTAACTAACATATGGGCCTATAAATGCCTAAAGTTGGTCAAGATTGAGTAGAGAAGGTGATGCAGAGTGACCAATGGTTCTTCAACTACTCTTAGGGTTTCTTCATGATGCAGAGCATCATGGGAATCCATCCAAGTGTCTTAGGAACCGATTGATCCAATTCTTCATTTCAACATATCAATCATTCATTAGAGGCATTTCCCACATAACAACACTCCTTAACCATGGAATCTGTTGGATCTCAAATCAACAGATTGGATATGTTCTAAGGAAATACCAACTCCTATCTTCAGACTCTCCAATTGATCTGGCCAACTTGTGGAGTGGTACAATTAAGTAGCTAACTCCCTCACTTTAGGCTTTGTAGGACCTAGGCAGGTATACATACTCACTAGTTGTTTCTTTTTACTAATGCTTTTTATAGCAGATTCAACGTTTCACTTTGGTTTGCTCCCTATCTCATAATGACATAAGATCCCAAAATAGAGTGCTACTAATGAGTTCAAGATTGTTGTTGTAGAAGCTATTCAATCTTTATGCTTGAAGTCTATATATTCTTACAGAATTTATGTTTCTTATTTGTGTTATCTACTAACCTTAATCTTCCCTACTCTCTATCTACTTTATCAATCCTACTAATTAAATTAAATTGAAGTGTATTCAATATGGCAAAGTAAAGTATTATTTTGAGTAAATAATTGAGTAATGATCAGTGCCTATCCTCTTCTATTGGGTCACAGAGTCTATGTCTTCCAGGATCCCACATATAACTCCTATGTGACAATTTTTTAAATCCACCCTTCTGATGGATCTATTAGTTTTTCTGCTCCCAAGTCTTTATAAATTGACTTCTTCCACTACAATTCACTTAAATGAGTTAACTTTCCTTCTGAAAGACCAATTAAGCAAGAAATATAAGGAACAATTATGTTTCACATGCAATCTTGTTTTTTCAAATTGAAAATGAAAGCAACCAATTTTCCACACTGATAAATTTTTAAAGAAACCTTATCTATTCCAGATAATAACATAAGAGAATGGGTTATTGAAACAAAATTTACCCACAACACATGTAGAGGAAATGTAGATGTTTGTATTGATTAAAATTATGAACATGAAAATAGTCTTCTTGTTGATGATATCTTAATATTACAAGACTCCCCTCATACTTATATGAGAGCCAAACAGTTTCAAAATGAAAGGGTGTGCCCCTTTGAAAGTCATTAACTACTAAATATCTTTTCTATTGTAATTGAGCATAAACAAATTTAGCACCACTATATACAGCACTGCCCACCACCCGAACCACAAACAAACCACATATTCCAATTACATAAGTTGCAGAATAGTGGAAGCTTGGTTGCCCATTATTACCAATCTATTACTTCTCTCCTCAGTCAACCAATTATCTTCCACATTCATCATCCTCCGAAAAGGATCCAAATCACTATTAATAACCCCAATCCAAAAGACCTCTCAGGATTCATCCAAAAAATTATCTTTCCTCTTTCTCTCCTCTTTCTGTCTTTCAATCTCCACATCATCAACATCAAAATCTTCTTCCAAATCTGAAAAATAACTGCAGGGCTAAAATAAACATCCAAGACACTAGCTCATTCCTCCTCCAGTTTCATAACCGCACTACCAACGTCGTCTATATCAACATCTATGATGAAGCCAACAAGTCGCTCAACACTCTTCTCCTTGGAAGCAAGAATGTCAACCAAAATCATGAGCACTGCTTTGTACACATATCCGTCACACCAATGTCTATCTCTGTTACACTAGCCCCCTTATCACCTCTTGTCCCTCCTCTGCGTCAATATCAAATAATCTCTCGCACTGCTCCTCCAGTGTTTCCTCTCTACATAAGTAGCTCAATCCAAAATAATGACCCATTGTTTGAATCTTCAATGGTTCTCTCCTCTATCAAAAAATTTAACATACACCTGCCTAAAATAGCCTACCTTCCCCTAGAAGTTTCCAGAAATTTTAAGGATTTCTATGAATAATTCAAATCTGACTCCTTCCCAAAAAATTAGAACAGCTCTGTGCCACCAGAAAAACCATTTTAGTCACATCCTAAATCTACTCAATATCTAAATTATGCAAACTTCAATTAATGAGTTATACTGTCATGGCACTTTGTACCAATTCCCTCCTATTACCTAATAGAATTTACTAGTTTCTTCCGAGTGCAAGATTTGTCAAGTACATACACGTACTATGGACAAAAACCAATCAATGAACTCTGCTGCTAAATCCAAACAACCATCATTCAATCTTGTTCTGAGGGAATTTTGAAGTACACTTGACTATCCAATTCCTTTCTTGGCCACACTCTCCTCATCCCTGAATAGTATATCCCTAAAAGGTCGATCCCAATCATTACATTTGTCTTTGATTTGTATCGCATCTCCTTCGACCCCCTTATTAGAAAGGTTTTCATGCTTATTTCCATTCTAAGACTAGTCCCTTTTTGAGATGCTTTAGTATTATAGAGTTTGTTTCCTCTATATCCTTTGAGATGGATTTAGTACTGATAAAAAAGTTTGGTTTTCCTATTGTTTGCAAGTTACATATTCAGTGTTACATCAAGGTTTAGCGAATTAATTCATTCAAAGGGAGTCAAATTTGGTATATATTGTGTGATGGTATGTTGAAAGAATAAATATACGGTCAACTACTGAGAGGGGGGTGAATCAGTAGATGGAAAACTGACATAAACTTTTCACCAAACAAAAACAACCTCTCAAGTCAAACTCAAAACTGACGGGTTTAAACACTGAACTTCAAATGCAATATTACTGACAAGTTAAACCGGTTGACTGTTATAATAGTTATAACAAACTAACAGTAAAACATCTTGAAACTCTCAAAACCTTTTAACTGAATCATTCAAATACTTTAGTGACAATAGTTAAAATTGTGATGCTAAAAATGTGGTATATAGAAGGCATACGCATATAATGAGACAATAAAATGTAATTGAAAAGCTTAATTAAAAACTAGATTAGAAATACAAACCATAAGCCTTCCTTGAAATGTCCTATTTTTTTCTATTCTTGAGGACCTTGAAGGTGTTGGATTGATGGGCTCTTAGCGGAGCAATGACTTCCAAAGTGGCAACTCAAGAGCTGAGTAGCTATTTGATCATGATTGATTATGGAGATGATATGAAATGCATGATTTAAGAAACTAGATTAACATGCTATGATTAATCCTAAAGCTAAATACTAGATGATTGAAATGAAAATTGCCTATAGTAATGATGCTAAAGATATGAATGCAAGGGATGGATATGCCTATAGTAACAATGCCTAAATTGATATGAGATGGGATCCTTATTGTTCTAAAATTGGGGATATTTACAGGAATTCCAAGGCCAAAGTTGAGGTGGCAGGAATCGACGGTCCTGATCTGATCTGAAGATATCAAGGGCCAAGATTGAGGAAGTTGGAGAAGAGGATGGAGGAAGGGACACTTGTCATCTCTGTGGTGACAAGTGTCAAGGATCCTTGCTCATGAGAGGGCAAGTGTCCAAGGGAGGAGACATGTGGCAAAAGTGCCATGTGTCTCAAGGAGAGAATATCCACACCATGGGAGGTTAGGATAAGGAGGTTAGAATGTGCAAGATAGGATAGGGTTAGTTAGACCCAGGATTAGATGGAATGGGTTAGGTTAGGGGATGGTTAGGTTAGGTGGTTAAAAGTTAGGAGCCATGTGCTCATTTGAATTTAGAAATTCAAATCATTGAAAATGGTAGTAACAAACTTGAGTTTGTTAATCTTAATTAGGGATTAGAAGAATTGATTTATATGGGGGGACATTAATTAATTTGGAATTAATTAATCAAAGGGGGATATGAAATGAACTATATAAATAAATCATGTAGATTTATTTACTAGTAGATGAATAGAGAAATTAATTAAATTGCTTGTGAATTCAATTAATTGGGAAGGAGAATTAATCAAATAACTACGTATTTAATTAACTATGTTTAGACCATTTTTAGGTGTATACAAAAACATATTTCAGATTGTTGTCGGTTAACATAACATATCAAAGTGGATTTAGCAGTTAAGCAATTCAACCATAATAAACATAACCACAAAAACATTCACCACTTGACACAATAGTTTTGACATGGAAACCCAAATGGAAAGACCATGGTGGGGATGAATACCCACAATTATTTTGAACTCTTCTGAAGTTCACCCTATTAGGAGCCAAGCCTGTTAAAGCTTTACAATAAGTCATGTTAAGAACAGATCCTGTTAGGGACCACCTAGTTAATGGATTGACTATAATGCCCTATTAGAAGCAATACCCTATTAGGAGTAACCTCGGTAGAGGATTTGAAATCCAAGATAATGGATCACCTGGTTAGAGGATTTAGATAACACTAAGCTTGTTAGAGCTCGCCCGATTAAGGGATTTGACTATTGTAATTGTTAGAAAACAACAGGGGTTTATTGATCTATTTGAATAGCAGTACACTTGCTTGTTCATATCCTTTCCATGTTCCTATCTGCCTTTACACATACTGCAGATACATCTCCTGGTTCGGCAACCACACTCTCTTACTCTCAACCACAAATTTCCAACACTTCAACAAAATAACTCATCGACCTTATAAACAAAACAATAGGTCGGTAACACATCACAAACCTAAACATCTCATAGAGATTACAAATAAAATAGTTCAAGTATGACTATTGGATTACATAACAATTATTGCACAACATTCAAGATATCCTTGACCGCTCCTTGATCACCGCTTCATCGAACTGTAACTCATCATGCGATTTCCATTACATGCAATGAACTTGCTCATTCCCAAGAAAAAAACCATTCTCTATGCACCAAAAAACATTTGAAACTCTTCTCATACAACATGCATACGTGTCATAATCATTACCGCTCATTATTTGATCATAAAATAATACAACCGATTCACAAAACTTCAACGGTTAGGATTTATCATATCAACAGATAGGGTTTACCGGTTGATCTCACTTTTTCTCTAGTAATATCAATTTCCTTCACAACCTCACTTACCAGTTACAAAACAACATTATTACAACATCATTAGCGGTTATAATTGACATCAATGACAATATAACATTTCATTAATGCAATCTTCATGCAAATTCCAACAATCTCATTCTTTGGAATTGATGGCAATAGAAGTATCAATACACTTGATTGGTAAGATTGTGAATATGAATCCTAGTTTACATTTTACATTTTACCATGTACTCTACTTCAACTAAGTCTCCATGTCTTCAGCTAGTAACTGGCTATAGATCTTCTCTCTGTCAATCATACAATTCTTCTCAATAGTCTTATAGTTCTTCTCCCCCTTTGACAACAATGCCAAAGTGAAAGTAAAACATAAAATGTCAAACTTCAGTGTTTAGCATCATCAGTCTGCAACTTGATGTTCTGGGACTGATGTACTCCACATTACGCTCAATTGACCTCATGTAGGGGTACAACCCCTAGCTGACCTCTAAGATACTCAAAAGTAGTCTTAGGCAGAGGTTTTATAAAGATATATGCTAGCTGCTCCTTGGTAGATACATGCTCCAATAATAAATCTTTACTCTGTACTTTTTCTCTCAATAAATGATACTTCAATTCAATATGCTTGGTTTGTGCATGCAAAATAGGGTTCTTTGAAATATTAATTGCACTAGTGTTATCACATAAAATCCTTACTAGATCTGTAATCTTCATCTTGAATCCTTCTAGAATGTGTTTCATCTAGATTGCCTAGGTACAATTCATATATGTTGCAACATACTCAACTTTAGCAATGGACTGAGATATACAACTCTACTTTTTGTTGCTCCATGGAACAAGTCTTCCTCCAAGAAATAATGCTCCACTGGTTGTGATCTTCCTATCATCAACATTACCTGCCCAGTTTGCATCTATATAAACCTTCAAATCAAAGTTACCTACATATGGATACCATAATCCATAGTCAATAGTACCTTTCAAATATCTGAATATTCTCTTGATTGTTATCAAATGTGTCTCCTTTGGATTCTTCTAAAATCTAGCAACTAAACCAACTACATGAGCTATATCCGGTCTGTTGTGAACAACATAGTGTAATTTCCCCATTATTGACCTATACTCCTTTTCATCAATAGATGTGACTTCATCCTCCTTAGAAAATTTACATAGCCTGTAATCATTGGTGCCCCAACTAGTTTACAGTCACTCATTCCAAATGTCTTTAATACCTATTTCACATATTTAGACTGTGTGCTAAAAATACCACTCTTCATTTATTGAATTCACAAACCTATGAAGAATTTTATCTCTCCCACTAGAGACATTTCAAACTCATTTTTCATTTCATTTGCAAAGTCATTGCTCATATCATCATTGCCTCCAAATATGATATCATCCACAAACACTTCACTAACTAGTATCTTATCTCCTTCAGATTTGAGATATATATTGTTGTCTTCACTGGTTCTCTAAAAAAATATCTTCATCAGGTGTGAATGTAACCTTTGATACCATTCTCTTGGTGCTTGCTTCAAACCATATAGTGCCTTGTGCAATTTACATACCATATCTTTTTCATTAGTCAAAGCATAACAATCTGGCTGCTTAATGTATATTTCTTCTTCGAGTATTCCATTTAGAAATGCTAACTTTACATCCATCTAATATACTTTGAATCCCTTATATGTTGCAAAAGAAAGTAAAGTCCTAACACCTTCCAATCTAGCAACTGGTCCAAAAGTATCACCATAGTCTTCTCCTTCTTCATGTGCATAATATTTGCAAACTAATCTAGCTTTGTTTCGGACTACTACTCCATCTTCATTCAGTTTATTCCTGAATACCCATTTAGTACCTATCACATTTTTATTCACCGGCCTGGGTACTAGGGTCCACGTGTTGTTCTTCTCAATTTTATCAACCTCCCCATCCATAGCTTTCATCCATTGATCATCTCCAAATGCTTCCTTAGCAATTCTAGGCTCAATAGTGCAAATCATGCAAGAATTCTCTCTAATTCTTCTTTTGGTTAACATTCCAGCATCCTTATCCCCAATAATCTAGTCAAGATTATGATTGAGTCTGATTCTGGTTCCAAACTTAGAATACAAGGATCTTCATCCTTGTTCTCCACACTGGTTTCCCCTAAGACTTCAGCATACTCATCTACGTGAACATCAACACTCTCAATGATTCTTTGCGTCTGGTTGTTGTAACATTTGTAGGCCTTACTCTTGGTGGAGTAACCAAGAAATGAGCCTTCATCACTTTTAGCCTCAAACTTGCTAACATAGACACCTCTCTTAATAAAATATTTACTACCAAATATCTTAAAATAACTGACATTAGGTGATCTACCATACCAGTATTCATAAGAAGTTTTATCCTTATCTCTTTTTACCAATATCTGGTTCATAGTGTAGACAGATGTACTGACAGCTTCTCCCTAGAATTTTTTTGCTATACCTCCTTGTATCAACATCATTCTAGCAACTTCAACAACTGACCGGTTGTTCCTCTCTGCAATACCATTCTGCTGTGGTGTCCTCGGTGCAGAAAGTTGCCTTTTGATACCATTTTCTTCACAATATCTAGTGAATTCCTCTGAAGTAAATTCATCACCTTGATCAGTCCTCAGACACTTTATCTTCTTGCCACTTTCCTTTTCAGCTAAGGCCCTGAATGCCTTGAACTTACTAAAGGCTTCAGTTTTATCCTTCAAGAATGTGACCCACATCATTCTTGAGCAATCATCAGTGAAGATCATAAAATATATGTCACCTTGAATACTTTTAGTTCTTATGGGTCCACAGAGATCTGTATGAACCAAATCTAATAGATGTTCTGCTGAAAAATATTTGCTCTTAAAATTTGAGGATGTCATCTTTCCTAACTGACATTCCTTACACAGAGCATTAACTGGTTTGTCCAACTAAGGCAAACCTCTCACTGACTTGGACTTACTCACTTTGACAATGTTATCAAAATTTATATGACAAAATCTCCTATGCCAAAGCCAACTATCATCTATTTTAGCAATTAAATAGTTGTTGACTTTAGGATTCAGGTGAAATAGGTTACCTTTTGTCTGTTTGTCGGTTGCAATTAGTTCACCTTTTCTCCCATAGATTTTGCACATTCCATTCCTAAATTTCAATGGATAACCTATCTCATTGAGTTGAGCAATACTCAAAAGATTGTTCTTTAATCCTTCAACCCGGTAGACATCATCTACACTTCTCTTTCCATTAAGAGAAATTGTTCCCTTTCCTTTTACTATGCACGGTGATTCATTACCAAATATCACAACTCCTCCATCAAATTCCTTCAAAGTAAGAAATTTGCTCCGGTCACCGGTCATGTGGTGTGAACAACCACTATTAATGATTTAATCATCAGAATTATCCATGCAAGAAACTAATGCTTTCTGATCAGATGTCTCCTCTTTAATGGCTACAAAAATAATGTCTTCATTAGCATCTCCCTCAGATTCCTCATCAGTGATACCACCATCAACTGCAATGAGACAATCTCTTTTTCCTTTTCCCTTGTACTTCTTGTACTTCTCACGCTTGTGCTCATTGTCACCATTAGGACAGTTAGCTACAATGTGTCCAATCTTGCTGCATGCAAAACATTTCAAAGGTAATTTACCTTTGTACTTACCAGTACCTCTAGGCAACCGCTTGGCCAACAATGCTTCAAGCTCAACCAAACTGTCTTCATCATCAACTTCTCTGCTAGATCTAGATTCATAGTTGTGACTGACATCGCTACTTTTCCTCATAGATGGGTTAGAAACTAAAGCTCTAAATGCAGATTCAGATTTCTTAACACTACCATCATACCCATTTAATTCAAAAGCAGTAAGCTTACCAATGATGGAGTCAAGAGTTACCTTTGTTTTGTCAATAGATTTTAGTTCCTGAATGGCTGCAACTCAGATAGAGTAGACCGGTAGAAGGGTTCTCAACACCTTACTAACCACTATGTCATCTTCCACTTTACCACCAGCACTCTTGATCTCACTAAATATCTCTTTGATCCTCTGACCATATAGTTGTATATTCTCACCTTCAGCCATCCGCATGTCATCAAATTTTCCTCTTAGACTCTCTTCTTTGGCAATCTTCATATGCTCATCACCGCTATAGATCTCTTCAATTTTCTTCCATACCTCATAAGCAATCTCTAGACCATGGACATCTACATACTTTGCATCAAAAAAAGAACTGATAATGACCTCCAAGGCTTGATTGTTTTCTTGTTTCTCTTTCTTCTGATCATCAGTCATAATCCCACTAGGTGCAACATATTGAGTACCAACATGTTCCCAGTATTGACTTCCTAGACTCTTGATATAGATTTTCATTCTATCACTCCATATTCTTTAGTTCTCTCTATTAAACTTTGGACCTTCTTTATTCATCATGTTCTTCAAGATCTTTACCTCAAGTTGTTAGGCTTAGACCTTAGAGGACCTGAAAAGCTCTAATAGCAATTGATGGTATGATGAAATAATAAGGATCTAGTCAACTACTGAGAGGGGGGGTGAATCAGTAGATGGAAAATTAACATAAACTTTTCACCAAACAAAAACAACCTCTCAAGTCAAACTCAGAACTGATTGGTTTAAACACTGAACTTCAAAAGCAATATTACTGACAAGTTAAACCAGTTGACTGTTATAACAAACTAACAGTAAAGCATCTTTGAAACTCTCAAAACCTTTTAACTGAATCATTCAAATACTTTACTAACAGTAGTTAAAACATATTTCAGATAGCTGTCGGTTAACATAACATTTCAAAGTGGATTTAGCAGTTAAGAAATCCAACCATAATAAATATAACCACAAAAACATTCACCACTTGACACAATATTTTTGACATGGAAAGCCAAATGGGAAAAACCGCGTGGGGATGAATACCTACAAGTATTATGAACTCTTCTAAAGTTTTCCCTGTTAGGAGCCAAACCTGTTAAAGCTTTATAATAAGTCCTCTTAAGAACATATCCTATTAGGGACCATCTGGTTAAGGGATTGACTATAATGCCCAATTAGAAGCAATACCCTATTAGGAGTAACCTTGGTAGAGGATTTGAAATCCAAGCTGATGGACCACCTGGTTAGAGGATTTAGATAACACTAAGCTTGTTAGAGCTTACCCGGTTAAGGGATTTGACTGTTGTAATTGTTAGAAAACAACAAGGGTTTGTTGATCTATTTGAATAGCACTACACTTGCTTGTTTAGATCCTTTTCATGTTCATATCTACCTTTACACATACTACAGATACATCTCCTGGTTTGGCAACCACACTCTCTTACTCTCAACCACAAATTGCCAACACTTCAACAAAACAACTCGTCGACCTTATAAACAAAACAATAGGTCGGTAACACATCACAAACCTAAACATCTCATAGAGATTACAAACAAATCGGTTCAAGTATGACCATTGGATTACATAACAATTACTGCATAACATTCAAGATATCCTTGACCGCTCCTTGATCACTGCTTCATCGAACAATGTAACTCATCACGCGGTTTCCATTACATGCAATGAACTTGCTCATTCCCAAGACAAAAACTATTATCTCTACATGCCAAAAACCATTTGAAACTCTTCTCATACAACATGCATACATGTCATAATCATTACCGCTCATCATTTGATCATAAACCAATATAACCGATTCACCAAACTTCATCAATTAGGGTTTATCATATCAACAGGTAAGGTTTACTAGTTGATCTCACTTCTTCTCTAGTAATACCAGTTTCCTTCACAATCTCACTTATCGGCTACAAAACAACATTATTACAACATCATTACTGGTTATAATTGACATCAATGACAACATAACATTTCATTAATGCAATCTTCATGCAAATGCCAACATTGTGATGTTGCCCTACAGTCCTAGGATCATTGTAGCTTCCATATAATATTGATTGTCCAATAATATCTTTATGTTTCTTGAAATCATCTCCATATCATCATAATCCAATGGAGATGCACTTCTTACTTGTTATGATGATCATCATTGCCTTGATGGTGTATTCTTCATCTCGAATTCTATCTTTGTAATGATATGACTTGTATTCAAATGTATTGGCTAATGGTATGGACGAAGTTACTTCTTCTTGATGAATCATTTATTAATCTCTTTACTCCTTAGTGTGATGGGTATCTTCAAGACCTTATCTTTAAGATCTCCCTTCCTTTAGGAATTCCCTTAATATGATGGAGACACATGATATTTTTTCTTGGTGGTGATCATCTCTTGGATTCAACCCTTATTTACCTTACAAAAATGTCTTATTTGTAATACTTGATAGTTTCCTCAGTTATTATTCTCTTACTAATATTTAGTTATATTTACTTCTAACAAAATTTACTAACTCCTAAATGCTAATGGTGTCCAAGGATTGTCACTCCTTGTCCACAAATGTACCTTACTGGTTTAGTGGGAATAGTTCAAGAATGGGGACATTACATAGCTCTTGTATTTCACATTGCATTTCATTAAATGCATCAAAATCTTATAGTTGACCTGCATCCCATATATATAGGGCAATCAACCTGCAAAAATTTGCTTTTTTTTTTTTAAATATTGGGGAATGTCAGAATTCTAATGAACACCACAAGACAACCGACAAGGTTGGCGTACCTACGAAATTCTTGTCCTATGTCTCATTGTCTCACACACGTCAGAATTCCAACGTATCCTCGTCAAAAAAAGAGGAGTGTGTCCTACGTCTCATCATCGCACACATGTCAGAATTCCAACCTCTCCTCATCGAAAAAAGAGGAGTGTGTCCTACGTCTCATCGTCACACACACATTGGAATTCCAATGTCTCCTCGTCAAAAAAAGAGTGTGTCCTACGTCTCATCATCACACACACGTCGGAATTCCAACATCTCCTTGTCGAAAAAAGAGGAGTGTGTCCTATGTCTCATCGTCGCACACACATTGGAATTCTGACATCTCCTCATCGAAAAAACATGCCACTGCTCCATAGAAATTTCCGACATGGATAACTTGTATTTCCAACGAAAAATAGCGATGGGGATTTTCTCTCGATTTTGTCAGAATTCCAACATTTTGTTGTCTAAACTCTGACGAACGCTCATCGGAAAATGGCCCCAAATGTACTAGTGACAAGATGTAGGTCTTGCTTCTGAATTTCATCCCTCTTTTGTTTAGAGATATCTCTGTCATTATTATGATAACAATACTGAGAGAAAAAGAAATTCATTAGTATCAACATGATACAAAAATTCATTAGTATCAACATGATACACTTGCTCAATTCATTTTTGTTCATATAATTTGAGCAAGTTCTAACAATAGTACATTTGAGATAATTAGGTTTTCCAAAAACCTATTTTTGATAACTTGATATTTCCAAAGTAAATGGAATGAAAATTACCATTTACGTGTGTGAAAAATAAATGAATTTCAAACAAAAAAATTTGAAAAAATCCATTTATAAAAGTGTAGAAAGAAAAATGTAATTAGAATTCATTTAAAAATAATCTAATTACACTTAGAAAAATATAAAAACAAGTGTAATTCGAGCTCATAAACCTGAAATACACATATTAAAGAAAAAGAACCAAAGTGTTGATCAGGTCTATAGACCTGCCATACACTTAAAAATTGAATGAAAATAGTATAATGCATGGTGAGTTTACAAACTCGCACTGCACTTTAAAATATTTTGAAATGGTGTCGAGCGGGGTCATAGACCCGACATACACCATTTCATGGTGTATGGCGGGCCTATGGCCCCGCCACACCCACTCGGGCATTGCTGATAAAAATAGTGCATGATGAGGTATTGGTCGGGGTCTCCGACCTGTCATACACCACGTCGTGGTGTATGGCAGGTCGAAGGCCCCGACCAACACCACAATAAAACTACAAGAGACAAACAATGTGTTGGGTTGGTGACCCGCCACACATCACACTATGGTGTGTGATGGGTTGTCGGCCCTCCACAACTTTACAATGGTATAAATACAGTGTGCATATAATACTTGGTGTCATGGCGAGGTCGCAAACCCACCATGAACCAATCAATGGTGTGTAGCGGGCCTACGGCCCCACAACGACACCACTGTGAATTATATCAATGAATCAAAATAAACCCTAACTCAGATCACAGATCCGGCTGGGTCAAAAGCTATAAGAATGATTTAATAGCATATAAATTTATGAAAAAAGTAAAACAAAAAAGGGTTACAAAAACCCTAAATCGAAGGGAAAAAATTCATACCCGAAAATGGAAGTTGAGAATCCTTCTCCTTCCAGCCACAAATTCGATCTCAGAGGGATTAAAATGAAGATTAAGGAGATAATTTAGCCTTTAAAGGAGGAAAATAGACTCCTAATCCAACACTTCAAAAATTCCACAAATAACTCAAAGTGTATTAAATAAGTGCAATTTGGGTTTATGAACCCGATTTGCACCTATGAAGCACCTAAGAGGTGAAATTAGCCAAAAGAGTTGTGAATCAAGTCTACGGACCCGAATTACACCTACAAGGTGAAACTTGGTGTAAATCAAGTTTATGGACCCGAATTACACCTAAATGATGAAACTTGGTGTAAATCGAGTTTACGGACCCGAATTACACCTAAATTGTGAAATTTTCACAATTAACGAAAAAGGGGTAAAACAAGGAAAAAAACGCTTTTGACTACACAAAACATCTTGAAAAGAGAACCATAGAGTAGGAAAAAACCATAAATGAGAAATTTTGTGGGGTACCCTCATTTTTGCTAACACTAAAAATGAGAATAACAGACCTGTAAATGAACATCGTGGACAAGGAAGCTTCCCCTCCATTATGGCTCATATACACATGGTCGAGGTATACACTGTAGTTAGTATGCCATAGTGATCCATGAATTTGTATTTTTGGATAGGATCTCGTAGCTTAGTGAACTTCCCACATAGACACCATTAGTATTTTACCCAGAACTTCATTGGAACAACCCACAAATAGAAAACAAAGAAAAAGATATCATGAACCATCCCGACCAAAAGATATCATGAACCATCCTGACCACTCGACTCACTTGGGGATATCCTAGAGTAGGATAGGAACTTGATATATAAAAAATAGTAATCTAACCAAGTGCCTAGAAACCAACAAAATCTTTTTTCCAAAGAGATATGTCACCATGTCTTCTTGTAAGGAAAGATGTATCCTTGTTAAGACGGTCTTGTGTATATATTTTTCTTAGATGTTTGATTTGTTGGTTGGCTTTATAGGTGGTCATCTTTTAGGTAGCTCAAATAATATTTTACATCTAGCTCGATGTTTTATGTACAAGGAACAAATTTATTGCAATTTTTTTTATTGATTTCAATGTTTTTTTTATGTTTTTCTAATGTTTTTTGGGTTTTTTGAATGTTTTGAATGTTGGAATTATTTCAAGATATTTTCCGAATGAGTAACTCGGTGAATCGCTAGTTTTGAGAATCCACTCCCATCATTAGGTTAAAGTTGTCCCCAGTTAGGTGACAGTGTGAAAGCGTGATGCAGGATACATGAGGCAATAACCCTGATTGCATATCAATAACAAGCCATGGTAAATATGACGTATGAGTGGATGCAATGGATGTGATCGCAACAAGCCTAAAAGAAAATAGAGCCATAACCTTTACGAATGGCTCCTGTTTGCCAAGTTTTCACCACCGTACTTATCCAATGCACCACCGAAGTGGTTTTCACCATTTGGATGAATGATTTTCTTTACTATTTTCTTGCTTTTTTTAGGACCTTTTCTGAATGTTTTTGGTCTTTTTGAGATTTTGTGATCCTGATACTCTGCACAACTTATATATAGAAATTTTTGAGATGCATGTTGTTTATTGGATCTGCCAGTGGCTCCCCTTCTGAAGTTGCTAACTGATATGCCCCAAACCCGAAGATGATGGTGATGACATATGGACCCAACCAATTGGATTCAAATTTTCCCTGATGTTCTCTATTTGGTTAATTGTGAGGATTCTCTCTGGGAACAAGATCTCCCACCTCAAATGTGTGAGGCTTGGCCCTATGATTATAGATTTTTCTCATGCATTGTTGATATGCTTTAAGGTGATTGTAGGCAGCTTGTTGCTTCTCATCAAGCAGTTCCAAGTCCTGAAGACAAGAGACTCGATACTCTTCAGCATTAATCAGATTGTGCAAAGAAACTCATAGGGATGGTAATTCCAACTCAATAAGCAAGATAGCTTTTTCTCTATAGACAAGGAGTATGGGGTTGCACTTGTAGGGGTTTGAATGCTAGTTCAATATGCCCATAGTGCGGGATTCAGATGAATGTGCGAATCATGACCAACATCATTGACTATCTTCTTTAAGATCCTCAATATGTTCCTCTTTGAAGCCCTTGTTTGACCATTTCCTTGTGGGTAATATGGGGTGGAGAAATGGTGTTGGATATGAAATTTCTCACAAAGTTCTCAGACATCCTAATTTTTGAAGGGAAGCCCAATATTTGTGATGATGGACATGGGTACACCATATTGACAGATGATGTAATTAAGGATGAATGAGGTGATCTTCTTGCTGGTGACTTGGGTGAGTGGAATAACTTTGATCCACTTTGTGAAGTACTCAGTAGAGGTAATGATGAATTTGTGACCATTAGATGAAGATGAATGGATTTTACCCACAAGGTCAAGTCCCCACTGACAAAAAGGCCATGGTGTTGTGATGGGTTGTAGTTCTTGTGTAGGTGCATGTATCAAATCTCTGTGTACTTGACACTTCTTGCATTTTCTGACAAAGTAATAGGAGTCTTTTTCCATGGAGGGCCAATAGTATCTTGCCCTAATGATCTTTTTAGCCAATGAAGGGCCACTTAAGTGGGCACCAAAGATACCTTCAGGGTTAATTTGGGTTTAGGATTGTGCAAATGATTAGAAGGGGGTTTAGGGTAAATTATAAGGGATTAGAAGAATCTAGAAGAATGGTTAGTGAAAAAGTGGGCTTGGTAAGTGGGTGAGGATAAATATGCTTTAAAATAGTGGTGCAACTTGCATTTGTAGGAGAATGCAAGTGGATAGGGTTTTAAATAAATATTTAATTTATTTAAATAGGGATTTGATTGGGGATCTTTAAACAAATGTTTAATTTATTTAAATAAGAGGAAAGGGGGTATCAATTTATTTAATAGCTAGTTTATAGTTAGTAATTTAAATTTAAATAAATTTATGAAATTTATTTAATTAAATTAGTTTATTTAAATGTGAGAAGAGTATTTAATTAAATGTTGATGTCATGGAAATGGAGACAAGGCAACAACAAAGTTCAATGTTAATAAGTTAGTTTCAACCATAAAACCAAAACAAAGAACTAAAAACCATTCCAAACATATCAAAAGTGATTTCAAAAAGCATGAAAGAAGTTTAACAAAACAAAAGAAAGGAGAAGAGCCTCCCTTGTTTCTCCCCTCTCCAAGTCCCAAATGAGTGTAGCTCTCAGCTCTTAGCACTAACCATGGATGCCATATGGAGATTCAAGATGTTGGATGTGATAAACAAATCCTATGCAAGTGTAGATAGTGATTCTATGAAAAAGCTCTATGCTAATACCAGTATAGAAACAATACTCTAATACTTCCTTTTTTTGCTTGAGGATAAGGGTTTTATTTATAGAAGAAATGGGGAAATAAAGGGTTAAGATTGAGCAATCTTAACAAAGATTAGGATTGAAAGATATTCAATCCATGTGAGAATTTCAACCCAATCCCATGTTGACAAGTGTCACCATGAGGAGGCTTGAGAGGAGAGATAAGGAGCATTAAATGCTTGAAGGGACATGATGGTTACCCTAGGGGGTTGGGTTAGGGTTAGGTTAATGGATATTCCTTTTATTCAAGGGATAAATGAATGTGCAAGGGTTAAATGGTTACCTTAGTCAAAAAAATAAATGCTTTGAAGAGACCCATGAGTCAAAAAGATGGTTAAGTTAGAGGAAAGTCTTTAACCAAAGGTAAAAGGTGAGTTAACCATAAATGGTTATGTAAGAGCCTTTAATGGTTTGCAAGACTTTAGAGGTTAACCATTTGAAGACATAAAGTCTTTAATGGTTATTGAAGACTTTGGAGCTTTTTTAGAAGTGACTTCCTTTTATTTAGGAATGTGACAATGATTAGAATAGGATTAGGCTAATTAGAAGAGTTCGAAGAATCTAGAAGGGATTTAGGCATGCAAGTGGATTTTCTAGGAGAATGCAAGTGGGAGGAATTCTGGGATTTTCAATTGAAGTAAAATCATTTATTTCAATTAAATGGTGTAGTTTGCATTTGGATAGATATTTAAATAAATATTAATTTATTTAAATGTAAATGTGAATTTTGGATTTTATTTAAATAAATCTTAATTTTTTTACATGAGAAAAAGAAGATAAAGCATTAAATGCTTGAAGACTTTGAGGGAAACCATTAAAGGTTTCAAGTGGGTGAGGATAAATAGGATTTTAAATAAATTATTTATTTATTTAAAATAGTTGTGCAACTTGCATTTGTAGGAAAATGCAAGTGGGTGGAGGATAAAGGTGATTTAAATAAATGTTAATTTATTTAAATGTGAGAGATGGAATTTTGGGGGATTTAAATAAATATTAATATTAATTTATTTAAATGTGAGAGAAGATTTAATTAAACAAATATGATTTATTTATTTAATTAATGGTCTGAATTTGGTTAAGTGAATTAAATCAAATAAATTGAATAATTTAATTAATTAATAGGAGAAGAGGGTTAAGGTAAATTAATTAAATATCAATTTAATTAATCATTGATTGATGGTTAAATAATCAAATAAATACTAACTATTCATTTAATTAAGTGGACAGATTTATGTGTCTACAAATGTGAAAGAGGTTTTTTAAATAAATGTTTAATTTATTTAATATGAGAGTAAAGGGTGAGACTAAATAAATTGATAAATTTATTTAATTGTTGGACTATAGTTAGTAATCTTAATTTAAATAAATTTATGAAATTTATTTAATTAAATTAGTAGAATGTGGTCGAAATGAATTAATTGCATGTACATTTAATTAATAAAAGAGTATTACTGTATTTTTTTTCAATAAAAGGCCAAGGCCAAGGATTATATTATTATTTAAAGGAATTATAGACTGCTGGTATATAAAAAAATCAAGCTTTCTTACATCTAGAGTATCTAATTCGACCCACCTAAACCAAATAGAGTACCTAAAAATAGATCACCCTTCTACAACCGCTAAAATTATCCCTTTTTATGCCTAAATTTCACAACAGATATGCTCTGGGATGTTGGCATAACTGATGGTGTTGACACAACCAGTTCATCAATTAGTATTGTCCATTGATGACAAACACTTACCAGTGAATAAGGCCAAACTCATAGGCAAGGAGGTGTGGTAAACCACAATGGTTTACTCATGGATGCAATCAGTATGGAAGATTCAGTGCTTCCCTAATATGCATTATTGACACACTTAAGCAGTGTGTTGTTCGAAGAACTAATCGATCGAAGGATAAATAGAGTAGTTGATCGGTCAGTTAAGCAACTGATAGGTGTTGATATCAATTTCTTAAAAATGGAAGATCAAATGATGATGTGGTCGCAAGAGGTGACTCAAGCTGCAGTTTAGTAGTCTTATGCATGACCGGAACACTCTGGACAGACAAGTGATCAATCTGATTGATGATCAGTGACCGGTGGTAAAAGATGAAGAGTTACACCAGTGAACCGGTGATATAGGTTGAAGAATGCTATCCACTGAGAATCTCAGAGTGATGACCGGTAAGCTGGATGTGATGACCAAAGGTGAATTAGTCATGGTGAGATATCATCAAACAAATGGATAGTGAAGTCTACAGTAGTTAACAACCAATTAAGGTGAGATTTATGTGGATTTTCCAATTGGCATTAAAAACAAAAAAAGACAGAACACAACCCAGAGGTTGGTGAAATTATGAATCGTAGAGGAAGATAAGGATGAGTTGTTAGCGAGATTGATGGAGAGCGTGAAAAGAGTGCAGGAAGATTTGGAAATATTTGAATTTCAAATCTACCAAGTGTTAGGTGTAAACTAATTGAGGAATCAGCAGGTATGTGTTGGCAAAATATAGTATAAAGGTTTTTGGCAAAAACCAAAAAGATTGATCGTAAAATTTGCAAAGTGCAATTTTGAAGAGAGGCGATCCAGCAAGGCGAGAAGAGGGAAGAACTACTAAGTGAATAGAAGAGTGTTGAAGAGAGTGTGAAAAGCTTGGATAGTATGAAGAGCAGAGAAAGAATGTAGAGCACCAATAGAGTGCAGAGCAAGTGTAACCGGTGGTCAAACTGAAGACCTTCATTTGGAACTGATTAAGCTAAGAGTAGCTATTACAGCAGATCATTCTCTCTATTATTTTCTAATAACTACAACAGTAAAATCCCTTAACCGGGTGGACTTTAACAAGTCCCTTTGTAAAATCCCTTAACTAGGTGACATCTTAAATGATGATCCTAAGTCCTCTAACAAGGCTACCTCTAACATGGTAAAGGTTCTAACAGGCCTTAAAGAAAATCCCTTAACTGTGTGGCACCTAACAGTGTCTTTGTAATCTCCTAACAGGGATGGCTCCTCACCGGGCGTACTCTAGAAGAGTGCAAATTTTGTGAGTTTCTACTCACACCATGGTTTTCTCCCATTTGGGTTTCCACGTGATAAATCTTGGTAGTCATGTCTGTTTGATTTTATGTATGCATATTTCTTATTAAATGTTGCTTATACTGATAAGTGTTAAGTTTGCATAGAAGTTTTGATTAGGTTTAAATCTAGAACAATTGGTGTAGTGTCGATTCACCCCTCCCCTCTCAGCACCGGTTGGGACTAACATGGGAGTCACAACAAATTATCCCCATTCCATGACATAAGCATCAAAAACATTCAACAAAAAAATAACAAACTGTAACCCCTATTACATTGCCAAAATATGGTCACAGACCCATAAAACCATATCAAAATGCTAGAAAACCAGTCAGAGATCCCTGCAATCATTCTGAAGATGATCTCTTATTGTCAAAATTGTCATCATCAACTCAAATACCTTGAATCCTTTTGTAGTATTTCACTGACCCCTCCTATTCATAAGCTGGATCACCAATTAGAGCACCCAACGGCCCATCCATGACAAACCCCATAAGTCTTTTTCAGGAAATCCAGGTTTGTGTGAATGTGAGTTTTTCTAACCTCCCAAAATTTGACATCTGATATGACCAAAATCAGAAGGTGAGTCACCGGCTTTCCATCTCGCTCTGTTACGCCATAGTCTTTAGGCCGCAGGATTGTCCGGTTGATGTCAATTTCTTGCAGAACTATGTCTATGTCGCCTAAAAAATCCTCTCGGAAGATTCTCTTGCAGAGAATATGACTTTCTATTTTCAGCTCCACTACCATCAATATAGTTGCCAGAAATTGAGCTGGGATATCAGTATTAACCCGATATCGGTGTGTGCCAATGAGAAATTCAATACCCAAAATCTCCTTCAAAGCTTGGATAAACATAGCATGTGAAAATTTGGTGACACTGAGTAGCCGTTTGTTTGATATGACCCCCAAAAAGGCCATTTTCCTTTCATCCGCCACTATTATGATATTGGACTCCATTGTCCACCAAGAGATTCGCTATCACCTGAAAAACTAGAGTAAAATTAATGATGAAAAAGATAGGAGTGAGGAATGTTGGATGAAAAAGATGGGTATTTAATCTTGAACCAAGCTTGCTCGAGAAGTTTCTCCCAAGCCATAAATGTTCCATCCACCCTCTGCAAATAGACACTGACAAATTTTATCATTCCAGTTGGATCTCCATTTTATCTTCAACATTAAAAATGATATTAAATTCTACTTGCCTAACTCTTTTGAATTGCATCAACTAAAATCCAATTCATCTCAGGTGATAGCATATGTGTTTGTCCATCTCATCACGCATGGGGCCATACTAACCATCGCTTATCAACGGATTTTAAAAATTTAAAGTTATCCCACCAAATCGGGTAGACATCATTTTTGAGACTCGAAGGAGCCGCTTGCCAAGACCCCGAGCTCTTATTCAACAAATATAAATTAAATTTATTAAATACTAATAGATGAATCTATTTTTATCCCGTCAATTGCCTTATTGGCTAATTCATCCACCATTTGATTGCCCTCTCTATAAATATGATTAAAGGTGACGACTTCAAAAAAAATTAAAATTTTTAATGCTCTTCCAAGCAAAGCATTTAGCTTCCAGTTAGGTGTTTCCTCATGTCTCAATGCATTGATTGTAATGGTTTAATCCCCTGAATTTCCAACTTTTGGATGCCAAGAGCCTTGCATTTAATCAAACCAATTATAAAATCTTGAAATTATGCTTGATTATTAGAACCAATGACCAAAAAAACTACCATACTAGCTATCTTTCTACCCTCCCAACAATGAATAACACAACCTGCTCCTGAGATGCTTGGGTTCCCTCTTGAAGCACCGTCAAAGTTTAGTTTATACCAACCCTCTTGAGGAGGTGTCCATACGCACCTAAGACGTGCTTGCACACTATCTTCTCCTCCTTGTCCAATGAATTTTGGAATTTTTAGACCCCGCACTTTCCTCTCACTTGCCCATCCCAGCTAGAGAAGCTCTTCTTTACCAAATTTTGTTTTTCATTCCGGTTGTTTACAACCTCCAAAATAGAAGCTTCAATCTTATTGAGGAGGATATCTACATTCATTCTTCCATCCTTGAAGATCCGTCTATTTCTTTCATTCCAAACTTCCCATGCCAGAAGTCAAGGGCTAGATAACCATAATCCATTAAAGATTCCATTCCTTTTCAAGATAGGCTAACGCTTAAAGAGACTTAAAATATCTTCTAGGAGGGTAGTTGACCACCCTAACTTTTCACATAACCATTGCCAACATTTGATGGTATATGGGCATTGTAGGAATAAGTGATCAATGGTATCCTCTTCTTTTTCGTAGAGCACACATCTTGAGGGTCCACTAAACCCAATTTTCCTGAACCGGGCTACTGTAAGGACACAACCCTTTAGAATTTCCTAAGAAAAGATACCATCTTTCAGTAAACAAACCTTGTTCTAGTAGATATTTAGAGGAAGATATGAAATTCTCCAATCTTGTTGTTTTATTATTGTCCTATAACCCTCTTTAGTCAAATATACACCTGAATTAGCTTTAGACCACACCAATCTGCCCTGTGAAGCTCTGAAAGCCACATTTATATCCTTGAGAATATTATTTAGTTGATTAATGTCATCTCTGAGATCATCCCTATCTTGGAGGGAATTTCAAACTCATCCAGCCACCTGACCATCCATATCCAAAGTCACTTAATTCTTAACATATAGACCCCATCTCTGTTCCAAGGATTCCTGAAGTCTTTCTAAGTTCACCATGGATTTTATAGGGGGATATCCACCCTAGGAGTCATCCTAGAAGAGAACCTTAGCTCCAGATACTATGTCCCAAGTAATATTTTTCATAATTATATCCCTACGAGAAAGGATAAAGTTCCAATATCCGGACCCTCTTGGGGGAGACTCTATCCTAAATATTGCAGTCCGATCTTTCCCTATTAGATACTTGCTCTTCAGAATTTTAACCCATTTGAGTTGCGGATGTTCATATAATTTCTACACAAATTTGATTCCTAAAGCCTTGTTTTACCATAGTTGATTCCTAAGCCCCACACCTCCGAATTCTTTGGGCTTGCAAATAGAATCCCACACTATTATGGCCATCTTCTTTTTCTCCTATAAACCTTTCCAGAAAAATTATCTTATGCATTTGCTGATCTTCTCATCTACCCCTATTGGGAGCACTAAACATGACATCAGATATATAGGTAATGCTGAGATTATTGCCTTTAGCATGATTACTCAACCCGCCCAAGTCGACCATCTGCCCTTCCAGGAAGAGAGTTTCCTATTCAATTTCTCTTTAAAGCCTTCCCAGAATTTTATCGATCTTATGCTACTCTGCAAGGGAAGACCTAGGTAGGTGCAAGGAAGCTTACCCTGATGAAAATGCAGTATTCTGATGATTTGTGCTTCCTCCCATGGTTGAAGAAAAAAGAAGAACACTTATGGTTTTTCTATACTAATTTGTTGACCCAACACTGTAGAGTATTTGTTCAGGATGTATTTGAAATTGGATGCTTCTTGAGGGGTTCCTTCATCCAATAACATGGTGTCGTCTACAAATTGTTGATGCGTTACTGCTGCAATCTCCCTAGTGATACTAATCCCTCCGATCTTCCCAACCTGTTGAGCCCTTTCAATATTTTTGTCCAAAGCCTCTACCATTATAATAAAAAGGAAGGGGGATATTGGATCACCCTGTCTGAGCCCTCTAGAAGCCTCAAAAAAACCCACTAGAGTTCCATTAGTGATCACTAAAAATTTTGGTGTAGAAATACAATAAAACATAAAAGTTATCCATTGTTTGCTAAAGCCAAATGGTTCTAAACACTTACATAGAAATCTGTAGTCAACCTTGTCATATGCCTTCTCTATATCTAATTTTATAAGCGTACTCAGAGCCTTCCTGGTTTGGATGGAATGAATGGCCTCTTGTGCTATGATGATGTTGTCTAGGATAGATCTCCTGGGGACAAACCCTTATCGTTCCTTAGAGATGATGTGGGGAAGAAATGATTTCAATCTGTTTTCCAATGTTTTGACCAAAACTTTATATATGGTGTTACAAAGTGAGATTAGTCTGAAGTTTACAAAATCTCTAATTTTATCCTTCTTAGGTATCAAAACTATGAAATTTTTATTTATCTCTTTTAAAAATCTACCCCCATTTTTGGCCACTTCGAGTGCTTCCACCATTTCTTGCCCAAAGATATGCCAACATGTTTGATAAAATCCTGCTGGGAAACCATCCGAACTAGGGGCTTTGTCTGGATGTAGTTGAAAGAGTGTTGTATGTATTTCAACCTTTGAGAACTTAGAGTAAAGTTTTTTATTCTGATTCTTGGATATTAAATTGGGGATGCTGGATAGGATTTCCTCTTGATCCCCCCACATAGATCCTTCCCAATTATTAAGTGAATTTGTAAAGTATTTCACACTTTCCTCTTATATTTCTTCCAAACTATCTATGACTCCTCCATCCTCTTTTTTGATGGTTTCAATCCTATTCACCCCCCTCCTTACCTTAGTGTTGGCATGGAAATTTTTTGAATAGTTATCTCCTACCTCTAACCATGTTTCTTTTGACTTATGTCTGTAAAAGATTTATTCATTAGATAATAGCTCCTGATACTCAGCCAAGAGCACTTTCTCTTTGTCAAATAAGTCTATATTCATACCAGATTTCATGACTTCTTCAGAGATCAGTTGCAACTCCTCCTCCACACCTTTATTTTTTGTAAAAATATTTTAAAATTTCTCTCTGTTCCACTTGAGCAATTTTACTTTTGCAAATTTAATTTTGGAGACAAAACAAAAGATTTTGGATCCTATCAAAGACTGTTCTTTCCACCACTTTTCTATGAGTTAAAAAAAACCTTCTTGTTTCTTCCACGTATTTTAAAATTTGAAAGGGCTACAAACAGGTCTCTGGCCCTCCATAATATCCAAAACAACTAGGTAGTGATCTGACCCCACTTGAGTTCCAATTACAGAGGCCATGTTACCTTGAAAAGATAGGAGTTCCCCTTTGAAAAAGAATCTATCTCATTTCTCTGCAATGTTGTTGAAGTCTCCGCATCAGTTGGTCCATGTGAAGGTTCCATTCCCACATTTGATATCAATTAGATTATTCCTACTTACCCAATCCTAAAAGTCCATTTGTGTTTGAAGCTCTCTCTGAATACCCCCATGTTTGTCAGATAAATGAAGGATAGCATTGAAATCCTCACCAATTATGGTGTGAGGATAATCCATACAGGCCATTTTTTCATCTATATAGTTCCAAATCTCTTTTTTACCTCTTGTTAAAGTAGGTCCATATACATTAATGATTCTGAATTTGATTTTTTCTTTAAAGCTTTGGACCAGCCCAACCATCTAGTTGTCTTTTTCTACTATTACCTCCACATGAAATTTTTGGGGATTTCACAGAATAGCTAAGCCCCCTAAAGCACCATCCTCTTGAACTGTTTCACCACTCTAGTATTCTAACCCCTTTTTAAATGTTTCTATTTCCTCCTTATCCATTTTGGTTTCTTAAAGCAACACTATCTCTACTTGAGCTCTTTGTAGCCCACGCTTGACTAAGCACTTCTTGTTAGGGGCATTGAGACCCCTAACATTCCACATTATGATTTTCATAATTCCTTGGAAAGGATATTCCCCTTCCCTGCATTTAGCATATTTGTTATTTTGTTTTGATCTAAGGAAACACCATCTTTCAGTCTCAATTATGATAACATCTTCATGCCTCTCTTTTTACCTCTTGTAACACCGCAATATGGTTTGTCCTTTTGGGGGAAACATTGACATAACCCCAAGCATTCTTGTCTATCATCTTCTTGACCTATTAATTCTTGATCTATTGTCTCTAGAGATATATCTTCTTATATCCCATCACATTCTAAGACATTCTGAATCAATCTGGAGCTTGCTTCCCTCTCTTCCTCCGAGTTGAACTTATCTGATGGGGTTAAGCCAAGCAAATTGCAAACTACCTCTAGCTCTCTAGGATTTTCTAAAGTGTTCTGACCCCCCTCTGAAACCACCCCACCTATTTCAAGGATTGTTTCCTCCACTCTATCAACCGAATTTGATGCTTGCATCGCCTTATCTGAGGTAGTGCTTGTGTTAATATATGAGTTGTTCTCTCTATCCCCTCCCTTTATATTTGAGTTTTTGAGGGTATCAATCTACGAAATGATATCTACATTCAGAGCCTCACTATCTTTTTTAAGTTTATTTATCTCTTCCAATGGCATTATGTTGATAAACCCCCGTGGAGGATTTGTGGACATCTCTACTTCATTCCTCCTAAAGTGAGGTTTGTATGAACCTGGAACCATTGTAATACTTTCTTCTGCCCTATTCTCAATATTTGAGCAGTTCCCACTCCCTACCCCTAGTTTAAAGGTAGGTAGAACTGATTCCATATTTTGCTAATCTTTAGGGGATTCATTAAGCCTTAAATCAGTGTTGCTAATGCTGGTTGTATTTTTGTCACCTAGTTCTGCTTGTTGATAGCTAGACTCAGCTCTCGTATTCATGCTCCTACTATTTTCAACCAACACTTATTTCTCCTTTTCATTTTCTCCTACTGATTTGGATTTCTCTACCACTGTTATCTATGCAGAGCATCCTTCTTTTATTTTTTCCCTTAGTAAGCATTTACCTATAATCCCATCTAGCAAGATTTCAATTCTATGTATCCATTTACCTAATTCCGATATGAATTCTATGGTTTGGTAGATACCCATGTTGGCATCGACTTCTACCAATAGGTTAGCTATATCTCTCCTAAGACCATTCTTCTACTCCTAAACATGCACCCAATGCATCCCCAATTCTAATTAGGGCATCCAGATGCCAAAACTCAGATGGGAGACCTATCAAACTAATCCATAACTGCTTTTTGATGTGTCGATGTTTCCTAGGATCGAAACTATGATTCCAATTAAACCTACTGAAGCTACAACCTTTGAAAAACACAAGCATTCCAAACAATAAATCTACTTTCATCTTTCCATCAATTCATTCTATGAGGAAAAAATCATTTTTCAAGGGTCTGATGCTTAACTTGCCTGGAAATATGGATTTCCACCATGCTAGGATCTTGTCTTACACCCCATTGATCACATTCCATCTCACAAATAGTGTCTTCTTTTGTAGGCATTTCACTGACATTTTCAGCAGATTTGGAGGAAGAGCAAACAGTTTATTCCCCAATTTTTTGATAGGTTGGGGATTCATCTTCCCTCCCCCATAACCCCTATTGGCTTTGAACTGCCCACCGCCCCAAAATTTTCCCTTATGGTTTGGCAAGTCCCTTCTATATTCATCTTGATGACCCTTGATTGTTCTAAAAGAATCTTGCTTCTAATGTTGGTTTCCCTACTAGCCAAATCTTCCCCATGGGTCGTTAGTGATTGGTTTTATCTAGTCTTGATGTGTATCTGCTTGCCTAATGCCAATTGGAGTTCTATTAACTCCCATGGCAACCCCTAAATTTTGTGACTCGCTCTTGAATCATGCCCCAATGAGGGCCACACAATTATTTTGTTTCTTCCCAAACCCGAGCTCTGCTGTGAGAATTGTTGTAGGTTTTGCCCCCGCCATGGCCTTTGTTACAAAGGCTCCCTTTGCACCATTTTTAACCCCTTAGGCTTGTAATGAATGAAGAATATTATTATATTAAACAAATATTAAATATTTATTTAATTAGTGGATAGATTTATGTGTCTACATTTTCCCCTCTTTGAGACGGTGTAGCTTATTGCGTCGTTTCAAAGAAAGATAGATAGGCATGAGAAAAATGCCTCAAGGATGTTTGTTTGGGGGAACAAGTCAAAAACAAAGATCAAATGTCAATAAGTTAGTCTCAATCAAAAACCAAAACAAATGAACTCAAAGCCTTCACATACATATCAAAAGAGAATAACAAGTATACAATAGAAGCAAAGAAAATAAAAAGAAGGGAGAACATACTCCCTAAGATGCTCTCATGGTGCTCTTGTTTCCTCTCCCTTTTTCTTCTCCTCTCCAAGATCCAAAGCTTGCTTGAGTGTAGCCCTCAGTTTTTAGCATGAAGCCATGGATGCCAAATGAAGGATTGAGTGTGGTTGAAAGTGAAATCCTATTGCTATGTAAATGCACAAATAGCAATGCTATGCTATGAGAAAGCTTAAATAATTATGTGACTATAGTAACAATGCTCACAAAAATTCTCTCTTTTTCTTGAGGATGAAGGTTCCTTTTATAGGAAAAATGGTTGATTGAATGGTCAAGATTGGTCTGGCTTAGTAATGGCTAGGATTGCATGATCATCAATCCATGTTTCCAACTTCCACCAATGAAATGGTGACAAGTGGCATCATGAGAGGGCTTGAGAGGAGAGGGGAAAAGCATTAAATGATTGAGAGGACATGAGTGTAACCTCATGTGGTTGGATTATTAAATAAATCTATTATCCAATGGGTAAACTCTTGTGTAAGGTTTACCCATGGTTAAGCCTTGGTCAAAGGGACAAGACCCATGTGGGTTAGTGTGTTGAAGAAGGAAAGCATTTAAGACTCTGTAAGAGTCCTTCATGAGTGACATGATGGGTTGAGGGTTATTTTGGGTTTAGGATTGTGCAAATGATTAGAAGAGGTTTTAGGCTAAATAAGAAGGGATTGGTATAATCTAGAAGAATGGCTAGTGAACAAGTGGACTTGGCAAGTGGGTGAGGATAAATATGCTTTAAAATAGTGGTGCAACTTGCATTTGTAGGAGAATGCAAGGGGATATGGTTTTTAAATAAATATTTAACTTATTTAAACAGGGATTTGATTGGGGATTTTTAAATAAATGTTTAATTTATTTAAATAAGAGGAAAGGGGGTTGATTAAATAAATTGATAGATTTATTTAATAGCTGGGCTATAGTTAGCAATTTAAATATAAAAAAATTTATGAAATTTATTTAATTAACTTAGAAGAATGGTTTTGAAGTGAGTTAATTAAATTTATATTTAATCAATAGAAGAATATTAATGTATTAAACAAATATGAAATATTTATTTAATTTAATGGACAGATTTATGTGTCTACGATACCCATTGATAACTCTACCAATCACTGTCGCCTAAATTGAGCCTGTCAATTTGCACTCATACATCTCGCCCCAATTGATGTGAGTGCCTTGAACCTCCACATCCTCATGATAAAAAACACAATGTGGATCATCCACATTACCACCCTCCCGACCATAAACAACTAGCTCACCATGGATAGGGATCCATAGAATCTAGTAGATGTCCTCTAATGTAACAAACATCTCTCCTGTAGGCAAATGGAAGGTACAATGCTCATTGTACCATTGCTCAACTAATGTAGACAACATACCGAGATTCATCTGAATCTCGGGCATGAATGTAGCATGTCATAAACCAAGCACATACAATGTCATGTAAACACTCTGATAGTTTCAGTCTCAACCTCTAAGTCTGAGGAATCACTCACACGAATTTAACAGGGCTAAGTCAGCTTGCAATCACAAACACAAATGACATCAGTGTTAAAATATTAAAAGCTTCAATTAAGCTCTATCAACTCTATCACATGGCATCATCAACTTTATTAGCTTCATCAATCACTCTACAACCTATCCTACTAGGGGAATTACCGTATTTCATTAATCTGGTTGTCTATCCTACTAGTCATTTTTGTTTATCATAGTGATAGCCTATTTGCCTCTATTTTGACCATATGTGCGCTAATGTTTATCACATATGTGCCAAAAAACCATAAACGCATTTTAATCATGCACAAATACACCTTGATCACATACGCGAAAAAATCCATAAACACAATTATCCTAGAGATACATAGCAAAACCAAAAATGTGCCAATATTTGACGCATACACTGTAGGATTGACCCTATACGCATTTTTTATATAAACACATTTTTAGGCACCATAGACGCACTTATACTAACCCTAAACATCTTTTTAACATAAACACACCACAACTTAACATAGACGTGCTAAGAATTGTCATATACGAATTTTCAACGTTTTACCTATTACCATGTTTTTGGTGACATACATTCTAGCCCTAATTATGATATAATTGTAGCATCCTAAATTGTACTCCCTTACAATTTTGTTCTCAATTGGGCCCTCACTTTGGTTTTCATCCCTCAAGGCCTAATTGGAACCCTAATTTTGCTCACACCATGCACCAAAACTCAATATTTCCAACACCTATGCTTTCTCCCTCAAATTTGTGAGTCCTTGATTGGTCAAGACCAAAGTATTTGCGCCCTGGTCCTCAGGGACTAGGGTGCCTTTTCTCTAGTCCTCCCAATTAGGGCCCATTTTGGGGCCTCTCAATGAAAACTTGAAATGGGCGAGAACCTGGGTCTCGTGTCAACTCATGTCAGAAAAATAATTTGTTTCTCAACCAAGCATGTATAAAAGGAGGTCTAGCCCTCTCATTTTGACATATACATCTAATCAATTAATCACACATATCAAGCATTCATTCAAATTCAAGTGAGAAAGCAATCAATCTTCTTTCAAGCATTGGAGCAGAAGTGAAGTCAAGGTTCAAGCATTAGAGATAACATTCATGTTCAATGTTTTATGAAGACTACATAAAACCCTAAATCCTCATGGAGATAAACAAAACTTAATAAAGAGGTATAACATTAGTGTTTAAGACGTTTTCAACATTTCCCTCAAAAGAATATCATTTCCATACAACAAATCATTTACATTTCAATTCTATTTCATGGTTAATTCTAAAACTGGGGTTTGACCTAAGGCAAACCGCTATTCCCAACTATTTTCCCTTCTCTACTATGTGCAGGAACAGGTACAGAGTTGCAATTTTTAGGATTGACATTATTCACAAAGATGAATAGATTCTCTTTTGGATGACAAAAAGTCCGAAGGACCATAGCGACGGGCAATTTGGTCCTGACAATTCTAGATGACCTTTTGGGAACAAATTTCAACACTCACATATTGCTTAAATCCAGGTTTGTGGCTATGTTTGATAACTATAGCTCATTGTTTATGCATAATTACTTCAATTTCAGCACATTTACCCTAATTTCAACATTCTCACAATTCAACTTAAAAAGAGGGAATCAAACTCCAACCAGTGAGGCTTATTTTCTCATGAGAGAAATCCAAGAAAAAATGGAAGCGAAGATGGAGAGCGTTGGTTTGTGTAGGTTGTGGCCTGCATGAGGGGGTTGTGGTTCTTGCATGCGCCCATTCTTGGGCTTGTTTGTTTCCTATTCTTGAGCTAGGTGTGGGGTTGGGCTTTGCCAGGCGTATGGATTGTGGCAACCAGACGGGGTTGGGGCCAACATTTTTTCCTTTTGTGATTGCAAATTCAAATTTATTCTTTTTTTTCTGTTTTCTTCTTCTTTGGTTTATGCGGAGTGTGCTTTTAGGTAGGTGTGGTGATCCCAGCATTGGGATTTGTGAGTTTTTAGCCTATGGTTATGGCTCCAGGCGATATTTATGGTGTAAAATCTCCTTTGAACTTTTTTGGAGTAGTTGGGGTTACTTCCCCAAACCAAAAGATGAGTGTTTGATAAAAATTTATTCACCAATGATGTGGGTAATGCAGGTTTTGTGCCTACAAGAGGATCCTGAATTTTGAATGTAAACAGTTGCTTGGAATGCTCTAAGAAGAGACCCATTTTGGTGATTCAACCAGTGTCCATTATTTTAGACAGTTCAAATAACTGGAAGATGACTAAGAGGGGGGGTGAATCAGTTGTCACCAGATTACCGGGACCTTAAGCAATTAAAAATTTTAATACCGAAACCCAAAAGATCAATATTGGAATGCATAAACCAATTACCGAAATAGCAGATATGCCAATTAAGCACAAGCAACAATTAGATAATAAATACCATCCACATGACACCAAGATTTGTACGTGGAAAGCCCGGTAAAGGGAAAAACCACGGTGGGAAGCCTACCCTTAGTCAGATGATACTGTTAGGAACCGGGAAGGACAATTGAGAGAGGGAGGTGAATCAGTTGTGAACCAGTTGTCAATAAATTATAGATCAAATGCAAATCATTCCAATTTAAACTTAATGTCGGTAAACCAAACTTAAATGTCAGTAAAATAGATTAATAATTATAGCAGTACTGGTGTAACTTAATGCATGAAACATAAAGAGAAACAACATCCACAGCACATGACACAGAGATTTTGATTTCGTAAATTGGTAAGGGGAAAAACCATAGTGGGAAACCTTACCCACAATTAGATGATACTACTGCAGATAGTAAGTGTATACAAATGGGGTCTGCACATACAGAAAGGCCAACCTCCTAGAGCTCACTGCTCAATCACAAAATAGGAGTCACACTGACTACAATTGGATGGTTAAGTCCAATGATAATGTACTGCTCAAAACAACATCTGCAATGTTGGATTCAATACCGGTTTAAGCTTTGAACATGAGTGTCAAACACCTTCATAACCTTCCTTCAACCTTCAAATAATTTCTACGTGATTCGCACAAGAATCTGCTTATTTTTGCTCTTCAATATTCGAACACACTCATACCAAATATGATCTTCAATAAGATCTTACAATCATTTATATAAAACCTAAGACCAAATGTATAGGTCGGCTCACTAAATATATTACAATTAAATCAATTACAAATAAGTCTTGATGCAATACAATATGTTGGCTCAATACAATATCCAATCAATAAGCCATTTCCAAAACGTGTCATGATGATCTGGAATAGATATCATGTACCAGTCCATAACCTAGACCTATCTACTGGTAAAGGCAAATTTGTCAACCTGATTAGACCAATAAGCATAACACCAAATCCAACATCCAATCCATGTCTTTGACATAATCAAATGATCTCCAGATGATAATAAGTCATCATCATTGTCGATGAACAATATAACCTGCTGGTGAACACATACAGGTGACTGTGCATAAGTCACTAACCATACCAGTGAACCTAATGTAGACCTCCAAGAAGACAAGTGTTGACATCAATGACAAACCCAATGCAACACATGGCGAAGTCATCCATAATACCAATAGATACTTCTACACTAAGTATGTGATTACAAATGAGGGGCCTGCACTTGCAGGAAGGCCAACAACCTAGAGTACACTGCTCATTACAAAAGGAGTTTCACTGACTACATAAAAATCTAGACTACAATCTGGAAGAGTGAATGAACTATAATGATAGCATCTCCTATGCCTGAGTATAGTTCCAGTTAAGCTCAATACCGGAGGACTAAATCCTCTTACATAAACCCAAATCGATCACCAATGATCGACCAAATCCTTTGCATGAATGATTATTACATTATTCGCTCCTATACATCCTTTTCATCCTCACATATGATCTACAATGAGATCTTACATTATATATATACAAACCCTCGATCACAAACAATAAGGTAAGCCACCAAACAATAAAGCAATTATATAATTACAAAACATGTCGACTTGAGACCAAACAGATAATATCCAACCCATAAGACATCACAGAAACACATCGAGAAGTCCAAACAACATGTTACATTAAGTTGATTCATAACCTAGATAAACCAGACCCAATTTAGGTCCACACATGCTAAAGCAATGATCCCAATCAGCCAAGTCTCGAACACGATCACCATCAGCATCCTGAATCTCTACTAGAAGCCACACCAACACCACTTAATATCAAAGATCTTCAACAAAGCTCTATCAGTGAAACCCTCACCGGATCAACAAACCAATCTTACCAGCATATAAGATAGCATCTAATCACCAAATCAAAACCAACTGACTGAACATGAATCTGAGTAGCATGAATAGCACATCTAAGCCAATTCCATAAACCAAAGCATACTGAATCATCGTGATCTAATCCAACCAGAAACCAAACAACCTACCAGGACCAGAAGGATACCGGTAACCAACCAAAATAGATAATATTGACATCAATGACAAAACATCAATGCAACACATAATCAATTCCTCCAAATGGCAAACAATCTCCCCCTTTGGCATTGATGGCAACACTAGATGTGAAAAACATCCAAGTACAAAGAAATGCCAAACAAATCTCCCACACAAGAATATAGCAATGAAGTTCTGATCTATACTCTCCCTGTAAATGATATCACAATTAAGTTCTGCAAATTTCTCCCCCTAATGTATATATCCTTTAAGTTTTTCACATGAATATCTCTCCCCTTTTAACATCAATGCCAAAGATCTGACAAAAATATCAAAGCAAAAACATTAACCACTAAAACACAAAACTAACTACTCCCCCTGAGTAGTAGCATCACCACATCAATCCAGAATGAATAATATCTCTGATAATGCATACCGGATTGATGCCAAATAGCATAAATCATTTTTTTGTCGAAGGAGTAGAAACCCCTAATCTGTCTCTGAGGTACTCAAATGATTCTTTAGGCAAAGGTTTAGTGAAAATGTCTGCAATCTACTCTTTAGTGTTCACATTAACCAATCTAACTTAATTTTCTTCTACCTTCTCCTTCAAAAAGTTATACTTGATATATATGTGCTTTGTCTTAGAGTGAAATATCGGATTCTTTGATATGTCAATAGCAGCTGAGTTATCACAGTGAATAACTATCGGTCCATTGCAATGCAATTTTATGTCCTTCAACATTTGCTTCATCCATAGAACTTGTGTATAGTTAGTAGCAACAGCAACATACTCAGCTTCAGCAGTAGATAAAGAAGTACATGACTATTTCTTGTTGATCCATAAAATAAGTTTCTTTCCAAGAAAGAAAGCTCAACCAGAAGTACTTTTCTAGTCATAAACATCACTTGCCCAATCTGCATCTATATATGCATATAAAGTAAATTCATCATCCTTAGGGTACCACAAACCATATTCAGATGTACCTTGCAAGTATCTAAAAATCCTTTTCACCGCACTCTCATGATTTTCTCTAGGATCACTTTGATATCTTGATGCAATGCAAATAGCATTCATTATATCAGGCCTAGTCTGAGTCAAATATAGCAGACCTCCAATCATAGACTTGTATCTTATAGGATTTATCGGTGCAAATTCATCTTTCCTTATCAATTGCTCATTGGTAACCATAGGAGTACTTACCAATTTAGAGTCTTTCATACCAAATTTATTCAACAATTCCCTAGCATACTTAGTTTGATAGATGAAAATACCTTTATCAGTCTGAGTAATCTGCAAACCTAAGAAAAATTTCATTTCCCCAATCATAGACATTTCAAATTCTTTCTCCATATTGTTAGAAAATTCCTTGCACAACTTATCTTCACCTCCAAAAATGATGTCATCAACAAAAACCTCAATAATCAATATATCATCATCAATGACTTTATTATATAGATTATTGTCAGCATTACCTTTAGTGAAACCAAGCTTCAAAATATATTTGTCTAACCTTGCATACCAAGCTCTAGGTGCCTGTTTCATCCATATAAAGCTTTCCTTAACCTCCAAACTATGTTTTTATCATTTGAAAGTGAAAAACCATCAAGTTGCTCAATATAAACTTCCTCATCAAGATCCCCATTCAGAAAGGCATGCTTAACATCCATCTAATAAACCTTGTAGTTTTTATATGCAGCATAGGTAAGAAATAATCTTACAACTTCAATCCTAGCTACAGGTGCAAAAGTTTCACCATAATCAATTCCTTCCTTCTGAGAATATCCTTTACAAACCAATCTAGCTTTATTCCTTACAACTTGTCCATCTTCATTTATTTTATTCCTAAGAACCCATTTAGTTCCAATGACATTCTTATTTTTAGGACAGGGAACTAAAGTCCATGTGTTATTCTTTTCTATCTTATCTGATTCTTCTCCCATAGCTTTCATCCAACATTCATATTTACATGCTTTAATTACTGATACCAGTTTAACTTGAGAAATTAAACATACCTCATTAGCTGCCAATCTCCTTATTTTTGTCACTCCATTGTTCTTATCCCCAATGATCTGATCTTCTGAATGATTCATCCTTACATGCCTAGGAGTCTTCTGATTCTCTCTTCCTCTTCTCGGTTCTTCAGTTACTGTTGAATTTTTTGATACTAGCGGAGTAACTGGCTCAACATTTTGTTCTAGTAAAGGTGTTACCGGTTCAGTTATGATCATTTCCACTGCCAGTTCTTGCTCATAAACTCTAATTTGACTTTTATTCAGTTCATCCACCTTGACATTAGCACTCTCCACAATTCTCTGCAATCTCTTGTTATAACATCTATATGCTTTGCTTTCATTAGAATAACCAAGAAATATTCCTTCATCACATCTAGGATCAAATTTTCCAATGAAATCATCTCTCTTGATATAACATTTACTACCAAAGATTCTGAAATACTTAACTGTAGGTGTATTGCCAAACCATAATTCAAAAGGTGTCTTACCAGTTTCTCCTTTGATATGTACTCTATTGAATGTATAAACTATTGTGCTCGCTACTTCTCTCCAGTAGGTATGAGGTAGATTAGCTTTCATCATCATGGTTCTAGCAGCATCCAAGATAGTTTTGTTCTTTCTTTCTACAACTCCATTCTGTTGAGGTGTTTGGGGAGCAGAAAATTGTCTCCTTATGCCATGCTTCTCACAAAAGTTATTAAACTCACCGGATGTGAATTCTCCACCATGATCTGGCCTTAAGCACTTAATCTTCAATCTTGTCTTAGTTTCAACTTTAGCTTTAAAGATTTTAAACTTTTCAAAAGCCTCAGATTTCTCCCTTAGAAAAGTAACCCACATCATTCTAGAACAATCATCAATTATTAGCATAAAATATCTATCACCCTGAAAACTTTTAATTCTAGCAGGGCTAGACAAATCAGTATGAATAAGATCAAGAACATCATTATATTTGTCTTGTATACTCTTAAAAGAGGTTCTGAACTATTTTCCCATTTGACATTCTTTACATACCGGATTATAGAGCTTCATAAGCTTAGGTATATCTCTAACTACCTTAGTTGAACTGATCTTTACCATGCAATCAAAATTCATATGACATAGCCTTTTATACCATAGCCAACTCTCATCAATTTGTGCAATCAAACATGTCTTCTCACCAGAATTCAAATGAAATATATTACCTTTTGTTTGAGTACCGGTTGCAATCTCCAAACTAGATCTATTAATGATTTTGCATTTTCCATCCTTGAATTGTAATTGAAATCCCTTATCCACCAATTGTCCTACACTCAAAATATTATGCCGTAAACCTTCAACATAATAAAGATTATCAGTATTGTTCTTACCATCCAATGATGTAGTTCATTTTCCTTTGATCATACATGCTTTGTCACCTCCACATATAACTAGACCGCCATCAAATTCTTGCAAAGATAAAAACTTCCTTTTATCTCTAGCCATATGATGTGAACATCCACTGCCAATTACCCATTCATCCTTATCTTCAATTTTAGTAGCAAATGCCTTCTTTTCAAGTACATTCTCTTCTAGTGTTGGAACATCTTCCTTGATAACCAGGAACACCCATTCCTTTCCATTGTCAGAACCACTAGTAGAGTCTTGTGTCGGTTCATCATCAGAATCAGTCACACCTTCCTCATCCACAATGTAGCATGATTTATCTTTGTTTTTCTTGTACTTATACTTGTTCTGATATCCAGGATTAGGCTAAATATCTTTTAGCTCTTTCTTCAAATCTTGAATTCCTTTCAATACATCTAGATACAAAATGACCTATCTTATTACATGAAAAACATTTAAAAGGCATTTTTCCTTCATACTTACTTCCTACTGGTCCTTTAGGTACTCATCTAGCAAATAGGGCTTCAAGTTGCTCAATTTCTTCATCTTCTCTTTTCATATCATCCAATTCCTTTGCATACGAAGCTTTCCAATCTTGCTTGTCGGTTGATGATATAAATGCATGAAAAGCAGGTTCAGACTTCACAACTTCATAAGGTCCAAATTCTTCAAGCTCAAAAGCAAATAATTTCCTAACCAACGTATCTCTATTGATAGAGGTATTAGCCATTGTTCTCAATTCATTAATCATAGTAGCCTTCATCTTAAAAGTTGATGGTAAAGCTCTCAAAACTTTAGAAACTATTTCATCTTCACTCAGAGTTCCACCACAACATTGAATTTCCATAACAATTTCATTTACCCTTTCCATGAATGCAATAATACTTTCATCTTCTTCCATCTTCAAATTTTCATATCTCACCCGGTAACCATCAAGTTTAGAAATCTTAATAGTAGGGGCACCTTCATTAAGAATCCCCAACTTGTCTCATATAGCCTTTATAGATGATTTATCAGTTAATCCCATTATTTATTGATCAAAAAAAGCACACAAGAGGGCTTCTCTTTCTCTACAATCATTCTCAAGCTCCTTATCCAAGTTTGTCGAAGGAGGATTGCCAAATATCAGATTAAAAGGGGTAACTTCATTCTCTGTGATTTCCTAAATTTCCTTACCGAGACATCTTATATGAGTCTCCATCTGAATCTTCCATACTATGTAATTTGTTTCATCAAGCCTAGGAATATCTCTCTGAAAGATAGCAATAGATGAGCTTGAACTGTTAGTCACCATAGGATCTTCCTCAAGCGGTTAAGCTTCTGCAGAGAGGACCAGAGCTTTGATACCAATTGTTAGACGGATCAAATAACTAGAAGACAACTGAGAGGGGGGGCTGAATAAGTTGTCACCAGATTACCGGAACCTTAAGCAATTAAAACTTTAATACCGGAACCCAAAATATCAATATCAGAATGCATAAACCAATTACCGAAATAGCAGATATACCAACTAATCACAAGCAACAATTAGAGAATAAATACCATCCACATGACACCAAGATTTGTACATGGAAAACCCGGCAAAGGGAAAAACCACGGTGGGAAGCCTACCCACAGTTAGATGATACTTTTTCAGTAAGTATGTGATTAAAAATAAGAGGCCTGCACTTGCAGGAAGGCCAACAGCCTAGACCACACTTCTCATTACAAAAGGAGTCTCACTAACTAAATAAAAATCCAGACTACAATCTGAAAGAGTGAATGAACTGTAATAATAGCATCTCTTATGCCTGAGTACAGTTCTAGTTAAGCTCAATATTGGAGGACTAAATCCTCTTACATAAACCCAACTTGATCACCAATGATCGACCAAATCCTCTGCATGAATGATTATTACATTATTTGCTCTTATACATCATTTTCATCCTCACATATGATCTACAATGAGATCTTACATCATATATATACAAACCCTCGACCACAAACAATAAGGTCGGCCACCAGACAATAAAGCAATTACATAATTACAAAACCTATCGGCCTAAGACCAAACCAATAATATCCAACCCATAAGACATCTCGAAAACACATCAAGAATTCCAAACAACATGTTATATTAAGTCGGTCCATAACCTAGATAAACCGGACCCAATTTAGGTCCACACGCGCTAAAACAATGATCCCAATCAGCCAACTCTCGAACATGATCACAATCAACATCCTAAAACTCTACTAGAAGCTGCACCAACACCACTTATGCATAATATCAAAGATCTTCAACAAAGCTCTGTCGATGAAACCCTCACCGAATCAACAAACCAAGCTTACTAGCATATAAGATAGCATTCGATCACCAAATCAAAACCAACTGACTGAACATGAATCTGAGTAGCATGAATATTACATCTAAGCCAATTCCATAAACCAAAGCATACTAGAGCATATCGGATCATCATGATCTAATCCAACCAGAAACCAAATAACCTACCGGGATGAGAAGGATACTGGTAACCAGCCAAAACAGCTAGTGTTGACATCAATGCAACACATAATCAATTCCTCCAAATGGCCAACACATTATAGAGGAAATTGAATATTTTTTTAAGCATGATTTTCAAATTCATGGGAATGAGGGTTTCACTTCAATTTGTGGAGTTGTGGTCGTAGCGAACTTGGTCTCCTAAGGAGAAAATGGAGATTATGTTGTTGCCAAACAACTACTTCATGATGGTTTTCAATTATATGGCAAATCAGAATAATTTTTTTAAGGGTGGACCTTACTTCCACAACCAAGTTGTTCTTTTTATGAAACCTTGGCATGCAGGTTTCAATCCTTTAGAGGAGTTGTCGAACCGCGCACTTGTTTGGGTGTGTCTCCCCAGATTTCCTGTTGAATGCTGGCATAATGATATCTTGCACAATGTGGCTACGTTGTTGGAGAAACCTGTAGGCTCCTCCCAACAAACATGAGAAATAAAGGTAATGAATTTTGCTCGCATTTGTGTTGAGTTAGTTTTAAGCAGCCCTCTTTCAAATTCTTTGGAAATTTGGGCGGGTTCATATTCTTGGGTTTAACAGTTAGACTATGAAACATTGCCATTTTGTTGTCGTCTTTGCCATTAATATGGTCATCTACAGAGAAGATGCCCAAGATCTAAACTATTAGAGACTCAGTCATTTGAACCCCCTCGCAACTCTCCAAGGGTTGACAAAGGAAAAGCTCATATGCCTAGTGAGGTTGCAGGTGGTGAGGGTTTTCTTCCAACTAAAGATTAGAATAAGAATCAAGGTCAAAAGAGAATATTCAAGGAAAGATAGGAGGGAAATAAATCTAACCGGTTTGAGGTTTTTGACGATCTCAATTAGTAGGAGGTGAATCCTAGTATGTTGGTTATGGACCAGAGTGTTATGGAAGGGGTTCAGGAAGACATTGTCATAGAGGGTATTCAAATTTTGCAAATTGAGGGGGCCTTGCAAATGGACATAGATCATAGTTTGGTGGCATTTGGGGGACCTAAGTCTATGGTTATTGCAGCACATGGGGAGGGACAAGTTCAACTAATCCTCTTGCAAAATTAGTTCTTGATGCAGCAAAAGAAAGAAAGGCTTCTCCTGCATTGGGTATTCTTTAGAAAGATCAGTAGAAAGGGATTGTTGAGAAGCCTTACAAGACTAGAAGAAAAAAATATTTTGACAAAATCAAACTGATGGGGGAGACTCTGGTCAAGTCGAGTTCTGTTAAAATTCTTGACTCCCACTTCTTTAATCCTTCGAAATGATCATTCTCTCCTGGAATGTATGGGGCTTGAATAGTGGTCCTAGATATAAATTTGTTCGAGACTTGGTGTGAATTCACTTTCCTGATGTTCTTTTTTAACAGGAGACAAAGTTATATGTAGAAAGCATGACTGGATTGTCATCTAAGTTGTCGGGTAGAGGTGATTTCCAGTGTATTGGTGCTCATGGTACTGTTGGGGGTGTGTCTTGCCTTTGGAATCCTTTGAGAATTTGCCCCCTCTAGTGGATGTCTTCTAAATTCTCCATGTCTTTGATTACTACAAGAATTGAGACCAGGGAAACTATCCTCGTCTCCAACATTTATGCTACTACTAACTTTCTGGGTAAGCAATCCTTATGGTCCCATATAAGGTTTATCCAGAGTATGGTGCCTTATCACCATTGGATTATGGCTGGAGATTTCAATGCCATTACTGGGTTGGTTGAGAAACAAGGTGGTGTAGCAAGATTGGAACCTTCTTCTCTCTTGTTGCGTGATAGAATATCAGCCTTGAACCTTGTGGACATCAAGCCTAGTAATAGACAATTTACCTAATCGGAGAAATGAGGAGAATTGCATTGCGGAAAGACTTGACCACTTTCTGGTTTCCTATTTCTAGGTTGGTGGTGGTTCATCTACTTGCTCAGATATTTTGGATAGGTGGGGTTCAAATTATTGGCCTATTAAGTTAGTGGTTTCTTCTGCTCGGGTGGATTGATATCCTTCTTTCAAGTTCCAACTTATGTGGTTGCAAGATCCCTCTTTACTGGACTATGTTGTTGACTAGTAGAGGATAGGTAGACCCGCTTATGGCACTGCTATGTAAACTTTTGCCAAGCTACTGCAATATGTTAAATATCAACTTAAGTGTTGCAATCGTCAATGTTTTGGGAATATTTTTCATGTTAAAATTGTCGCTCAATTTGAGTTGGATAACATAACCAGGGAAATCAGGGAAATTGGTTTATCAAAATCTCTGCTTTGGGAAGAGGCTAAGGCCTTGAAAATCCTAGAAGAATGTGAAATGCGTGACGAAATTTATTGGAAACAAAAAACTCGAGTGGAGTAGCTTCAAGAAGAGGATAAAAATACAGCCTTTTTCTTCAATTCAATGAAGGCAAGGAGGCATGGTAACTCTATTCCAGTGCTTGTGAATGATAGGGGAGAACAAATTTCCTCTTTATAGGATATATCTTGAGAGGCGATGGGGTATTTTACTTCTCTTTTTAGGGAGGACACTTAGGAGGGCTCAGCTAAGGAAGTTCAAGTTCTTTCTTGTATCCCTCAGCTTGTTACTAGAGAAACGAATATCTTATGCAAAATATTTCTCTTGATGAATTGGAGGAGGTTGTTTTCCATATGAAGAAAGGGAAAGCTTCGGGTCCCAATGGGTTTCCGATTGAATTATTTCAGAAATTTTGGGATATTATTAAGTTTAACTTATTTAGAGGTGGTCCAAGAATCTCAAAGGAATAAGCAAATGCTTCAAGCATTGAATTCCACCTTTCTTGCCCTCATTTCAAAATGTGATGCGGTGGATCGGTTAAGCCAATTTCGTCGCATTTCCCTTTGCAATGTGATTTATAAGATTATCTCTAAGGTGATTGTTGAAAAGTTGAAGAAATGGCTTATCTCTAAGGAGCAGGGTGGATTTGTGGCTAATCGACAAATTCTGCATCAAGTAGTTATTGCTACGGAGACTATCCACTCTATGGCTACTTCAAAAGATAAGGCAATGTTTATCAAGCTTCATATGGCTAAAGCTTATGATAGAGTTCGGTGGTCCTTTCTTTGGAATATTCTTGGGGCCTTTGGATTTGTTGAGGATTGGATTCAATGAGTTATGTGTTGCTTTACTTCTACCTCCTTATTTGTTTTAATCAATTGGGAGCACACAGAGCTTTTTGGAGCATCTTGCGGTCTTCGGCAAGGGGACCCTCTTTCCCCTTATCTCTTTCTTCTTATTGCTAAAGGGCTAGGAAGATTGTTGAAAAGTAATGTTGATTTGGGGGTCATCCAAGGGTGGAGGTGGGGAAATGATTTGCATCCTTAGTCACACCTGCATTTGGTGGATGATACTTCCTTAATGGGTATGGCTATAGTGAGAGAAGCTTCCAATCTGCGTAAGGCTTTGGACGTTTATCTCATTGCTTCCGGTCAATTGATTAATGAATATAGGTCCTCCATATTCTTTTTTAATATGTCA